>NW_025931851.1:0-36227 GCF_000764305.2 Hyalella azteca | reverse complement strand
GCCAAGTAGATATATTCCATACTAGCCAACAATCAAAACATGATGCTACTTTAACAAAATTTTGGGCATGCTTTAGCTCAGCAGCCGACCTCCTCGCCACAGTTCACAGTTGGGCTAGAGTTACGGGTCTGCTTGGCCACCCGATCGAAGTCAGCGACTAATTAGAAACTTGGAATCGCCTTGCCGACCTTATAGTCTCCTGAGAGTATGGCAAGAGTTGGCTTGGCCAAGCCTACCGCGCCTGCAAGCTGTCCAGAGACTGCACTTCAAACCTGTGGGCAGAAGCCTCCAGGACCTTCATTTGCGAGCTTATCAGCACCTGCAAAACTGTGCGAGGGGGCTACAAAAAGTTGGTGCAAAAATAAGTAAAAAAAATTATCCACATCATAAGAAAGATTTATTTTCATACATATGCTTTATCTAGGTCCATACATTTCTGTGAACGGTAAAACCAGCCATCAAGTCCATGATCCATCTGTGTAAAATTCAGAGGCATTCAATTTGAACCATGTTTCGGAATTGTACTACTGGTTGAGTTATGTTTCATCCCCAGTCACATTCCACAGAAGCTAGTATGGAATATATCTACTTGGAGAGCCGCGACTGAATTTTTCGAGCCGTGGTTTTATGGATTTGCCAGCCGTGATTCCATTTCTACGAGCCGTGATTCTATTTCACCGAGCCGTGAATGCGGAAGTTGAAAATTTTATGAAATGACATGTTTGCGAAGTGCAAACCGCGATTTTTTAATCAAACAAAAATTTATGACATTTGAGCCGCGAGATTTCATACCTACTGAAATTATATGATATTAGAGCCGCGATATTTCAGACAAAAATAGGACTTTTCCAGACTAGCGCAGAAGTAAAAGTTCTGGGTCCTCATCCTACTTGTTCAAAATTTCCATAGAAAGTTTTGCCATTCCATTTGCAAGGGGCCACAGCTATAAATTTAAAAAAACCGCTGCAACTTCTCCACGTGCCAACATTTCTTCTCGCTTCGAATTGCCAACATGTTGAACAGCCTCCCCGATGACATCAACATCATTGGCGCTCGGCTCCAAGTATGAACGCGTTCGAGAACAGACTATGGAAAAATATATCTTCAGATTTGAAATGCCTAGCAGGCTAGCACCAAATCAAACCCGGTGGAAGTTGAGTAGCTATTTCAAACTATCGTCAGTCTTGAAAAGATCCGGTCAAATGACACGATTTTAGATCTTCTGTGATTGGATTGAAGGCACAAAAAGGAAAAGAATGGGCGACAGGCCACATCAGGCCTACACTTCAGCGCCAGGGCCCGGGATCACTAGGTCATGTTATTGATTCATACTGATCTGGGTGCAACGTGCAAGTTGCAACGCCCTTTAACCTCCTTCAAAAGATCTACCAGCATACTGATTATAAACAAGATGTTTATAATCAACAAGGCCATGTCAGCCAATGGCCCAACAACAACAACACTTCAATGGAGTAAAATTTGAATGTCAAAGTAAATTGACTCACTGAAGTCAGGTTTTGAGTCATTATATGCCTAAAATATTAAAACTTTGTTTCTGCACAGATTTCAATGTTTTAAAATTGAGAGGCTTCAAAGTATCTCTCTTATCACAGGCATGGAATATATCTGCTTGGTGAGCCGCGACTGAATTTTTTGAGCCGTGGTTTTATGGATTTGCCAGCCGTAATTACATTTCTTCGAGCCGTGATTCTATTTCACCAAGCCTTGAATTCCATATCTTGGCCATGAAAAGCCATTTACGAGGCGCAAATTTATTTACAAAGTCCATGCACGGGTTACTCAAATCTCTAATTTTACCCTAAAACAGTCAAATGGCAACAATAAAATTTGTCTTTACTGTAAGTTGAGCACATGTTAATGCAGTCTGACCACTTTGACATGACCGCAACTATGCACGATCTTCAGCAAAATGTTTAGTTGATTTGTTTACATTACGATGTTTATGTTTTTTCTGCAGAATATTTTAGCGGGAACGGTAAAGCAATGCGGATTGCTGAAGTTGAAAATTTTATAAAGTGACATGTTTGCGAAGTGCAAACCGCGATTTTTCAATCAAACAAAAATTTATGACATTCGAGCCACGAGATTTCATACCTACTGAAATTATATGATATTAGAGCTGCGATATTTCAGACAAAAATAGGACTTTTCCTGCCCTGTCTTATCATACATACTTGTTGAATAAATTTTATTTCACGTAGGAATGTAACTCAAAAAATCAGTCATTCCTTCCAGGCATTCTGACTGAAAAGTTAGGGTAAACACGGTATATTCCGACACCAGTGTGGAATTCTGTATAGGTAATACATTCTCATGTCAATATAAGAAAACGTATTGAAATACCAACCCTACCACCCCAGACTGTAGAGCATGGCACAAACTAGGTCGAGGACGCTGATTTCATGCACCAAAGACGCCGAGGTGGGTGCCACTGGACGCCGGTCGCCAATTATGCTTCTCAATAAATCGCGATTTACGATCGATATGGCCAATGCGTCGTATTGATCTACGCGCAACGATCGTAACTATGTGTTGTAGCGCGTAGTTCCAATGGCTGTGAGAGCTACATTTGAGCACCCAAGCAAACGAGCTCATAGCCACCTGAACTACGCGATGTATCGCGCAGTTCCTGCGCCTGTGAGAGCTACATTTGAGCACCCAAGCATACTGCAGTTCTGGCGCCTGTGAGAGCTACATTTGAGCACCCAAGCATACAAGCTCATAGCCACCTGAACGACGCGATGTAGTGCGCAGTTCCGGCGCCTGTGAGAGCTACATTTGCGCACCCAAGCATACGAGCTCATAGCCACCTGAACTACGCAATGTAGCACGCAGTTTCGGCGCCTGTGAGAGCTACATTTGAGCACCCAAGCATACACGCTCAGAGACACCAGAACTACTCTACTCGGTGTAGCGTGCAGTTATAAGAAATTATGTTCCGTTTTAATTGAGCGGGACCTAGTAGAATAAGTATAGTTTTAAGTTGATTTCTAGATAGCTAGGAACCATTAGAGACAAGGATTTTGGAGGCGTGAGCGATAGGTGATACCTAACAGTGTTCTGGACTGTTGATTTCTATATCAACTTTAGAGTGCAATTATCATCCTATCTCTTACTAATTAACTTGAATTAATGCATGACATGGGCCCTTTTGGCATTTAATGCATGCAACGTTACCTCTTTGGTTTGGCCCAACAATTTAAAGTCGTCTTTGACGCATTACTTTGGCAGTATTGCCGGCTTTCGAGCTTTAACTTAAACTACTAATTGCACTTGTGCACCTTAACCTCCTTCTGCTAACTTAACAAGTTGGGCTAGCCATTAACTAATATTCCAGTAATTGCACCATTTTACCACAAATATACCTCTGAACAGCTTTATTCAAGCCACTTCGAAATTCGCCAATGGCAATAATTTTGAAGGTTGGTCTTCGCAATAATTTAAATTATGTCTTGTGAAAATGTCGAGCTTTGACTTGTTCATATCATTTTACTAAGATTCTTGCTAGTACCGTAACCCTTTTAATTTGTTAATAAATAAAAAACTAAGAACGTTATGAAGTTGAAACTTGTTTTATTTAAAAGAAGAACATTTTTATGGTAATATTGTATCCTAGTTTTTAAATATAATATCTTTTAAATGCCCACCACAATTGTTTTGACAAAATAGGGCTCTTCTCTTCGTTGCTTTCATAACCTTCATTAGTGTTTCTGACGAGAGTGCGAATTTTTGATATCCGCAAATTTTCGATAAAGATATTTAAATGTGTTTTTTGAAGGATCCTTGTTTTGAAATGGATCCTGTAATCACGTTGAACTTCTGTTATTGACATCGTTATTGACTGTAGCAATAATTTTTGTTCTTTCTTCTTTGCTGTAGCGAATCATGATGAAAATTTAAGGCTTGATAATTAAACACAAATTTAGCAAGCTATACAGGATAATGACGTAACTATGATACAATATTACTTAGAGGGTAGAGTCTGGTAGATTTATAGGACATAAAACTAGTAGATCTATTGATAGTGCTGTGCACTGTGCTATCAGCTACCTATCTGTTATGTGACTCTTCAATGTTTAGGAGATCTGCATTCCTGAAGTATTTTTGGTATATTGAAGCCAGTTAAATGGTCAATATTTAGCTCATTACCTTGCTCCATACAAACTTTACAAAGCTAATGAATAGACTTATCAATAATTGTTCACCCAAAAATCCCTAAGTGGTGAACACCACCTTGGCCTGTTGGCCATTATTGAAGGCAATAAGTGCCCTTTTTAGCCATCCATTATGATCCATATACTGTTACTGTTAGTAGGCTAATTGCAACATAAAAAATAACACCTCAAAAATACAAAAAAGCTGAAAAAAAATAAAAAAAATCACGAAAAAATCAAAAAATCATTGATTTTTGACTTTTTTTATTTTAAAAAAAAAATCAAAAAAATCGCCAACCCTGGTTCATATATTCACCCACTTTCTGCACCCTTGCTGTGCTGAGAGTGCAGGCTATCCGTCATTGCATCATGCCAGAAGCCGCCCTTAGCGCAGCCATACACCTTGAAATTTGTGCACTAATCAGCCCTGAATGCAACAATTAGCATAATTCCAATTTCCACAAAGCCTCCAATCAGCCATGAATTAAGTTTGCCCTCAGTAACAACCCCAGGACATTATCATGTTTTTAATATCAAGAGCTTTAAAACAACAGTAACATGCAACGTGGCATGATGATCATGATGGTACAACGATAATGAGCAAACTGCATTGGAATTTTCTTACTTTCATTCTGAAATTGTGCTGCTCCAATGTAGAGTTGATGGCTGAAGGAATTGATGCCAGAATGCATGACTTTGTAGTTTTAGGCTAGAACTAGGTAGCCCATTAAAGACTACCTATTAAGAAAAAAAAATTAGAATTGAACTGTATTCTGTTTCATTCACTTTATTTAATTCCATTCCTATTTTGGCAGGAAATTCTACTGCCTAGCAGCTGCTTCAAAATGACATGTGCTCTAAAACTTCCCATGCAGTTGTTCAAGTTGAATATATCTGTGTTAGGCAACCAGTCATTGCTATCATGCAGGCTTCCAACAATGAAATCAATGGATATGCAGAGCCTCCACTGTTGTGCAGCTTTGAATGAAGCTGTGACTGCCCGTTACAGAGCCACAAGAAATAGAACTTTACCTCTCACATATGAAATGGCAAAAGGACCTTTCAGAATTGGCACTGAAAAATCATGGAACTCTTGGAACACAAGTAAGTGATTTTCTATAGGTACATAAATTTTTTCCTGAAAAAAAAATTTTTTTGCTGCTAGGTACCTGACATATTTTCCACAAATTTGGAATTTCACTGCTTACTAGTGCACTTTCATTGACAATAACATGGGAGACATATAATCAATTTTCTGGGGACCTTGAGGAGGCTCTAAACATGGTTGAAAGTTCTAGCCATGGGTTGGAAAGGAATATATTCAAAGTCGCTTAAATTATTATTGCAACATTATTGTCAAAACTTTTCTCATGAATTTCTACTTCTGCAAGATAACTAAATTCAAATCATTCAAAAGGATAAGAGCACTTGAACCTTATGCACCTGGTACATCCCTTGTTGAATTTTGATACAAGTTCAGTGTTCCCCTTTTGGTTGTGTATTTTTTTCAATTATCATCCCCTTGTGCTTGTAATTCTGTATTTTATACAATTTTTACCTTATTTTTGCAGGCAATTTATTAGATGGAAAACGCCGGTCAGAGTCAGCAGTTGATGACATTTTCATCAGAAGATTCATAACCGGCACTTGGCACGATCTTTTTGTCTCAGAGGCAAGTCTATTTTATTTCCAATTATTTTTTAATTGAAGTACCTACCTTCTTAAAAATGAGGGCTAATTTTTCTTGTTTCCCGATTGTCTGGTAATTTTCCTTATCAGAATGTATTGAGCTGTTGCAGTAAATTGCATACTAACTAGTTATTTAGACATTTTTGTACAAGCTACACCTCTAAACCTAATATAGCATTAACTAACTTGCTCATCACGTTGTAATTGTATTATGCTGAGACTTGCCTCTTAATATTCCACGCCATATTAACAAGATGCATACATCGAGGCTCTCTCCTCACACGGTTCTTTTCAAGAATTTTGTCTTGCACAATCAGCTGTGTTTTGTGAGAGTGGCTGATTTTTTACAAGTATGTTGTTTTTCCAGGTAATCATCAAGCGCCAATTCAACATGATTCGCATAGCAGGACTTGTGCAGCGCAAGGTCCAACCTCGGAAGATGTATTTCCTCATTGGTTACACTGAGGAGCTTCTTTCCTACTGGCTTAAGTGTCCTGTCAAACTCGAACTACAGACCGTAGCCACAAAGGAAGATGCTATCTATAAATACATCTAAGATTTGAACTGTTCTTTAAGGTAATTTTTTACAGAACTCAAAGCTCTGAAGATCACCACATGACTATACCTTGCAAGGGTACAGAGTTTCATCAGTTGCCTCCACTAACTTCAACACAATTATTTGACTGAACTGTGCTCCATTCGACACATCAGTACCTTTCTGTTATTGAGTCATCTTTTGTCGGAGACAATTTCCTTCAATATTTTTATGGTTCAGTTATCCAATAAATTTCAACTTTGTTGTAAATATAAATACAAAAATAGAATAATTTTACATCGATAACGATAACACATTATGTATAGCCCTCGCAATCCAAAGCATGTTCTTAAAAGCTTTATAAACATACGAGTTATGTTCATTCTGCCGATTGTCGGTTGAACATAGTTTTTTCTAACTCAAGCTCCTATGTCATGGCCGAGTGTGATAAAGTAAACAGACTACCAATGTCTGTCATTGGACGAGAGTGAAACTGACGTATAAAATTAAAAGATCTTATCCAAAGATTCGGTACTCACAGAAAAAATGGAAATGGCGTCATCTCTTCCACTACAGAAGGATATGTATGTATATAGGTAGATCTCCCACACACTTGAAGCTTGTAAGGGATTAAAATAAACTGCTGCTATCGGCACACGACCTTTATTCCCTTTAAACTTATTTCATCTGTTCGAGTCCACACATCATTCTTTAATTTTATCAATCATTCGAGAAAGTGACTACATAAAGAATAATAAAATTGAAGAATTTATTCTGCCTGCACCTGATTTAGAAGTTAGAACATTATGAATTTAAACTTTGTTCTCTAATGGTCAGGATAAAAATTTCATTCCATGAGATACTATCATCAATTCAGCCTCGATAGATGCATTTTGGCTAGTATGTAGGAGTATCGAATCGAAAAGAAAAATCCAGAATTTGTAACCATCTGGATCAACATATGGAAATGCGAAAGATTGACTGGATCACTTAAAACTATTAATGTTACACATTAATGCAACAATTGGAGAGCTCGTGCCTGATTAGGTATCAGCAGTCTCACAATACGTGGCTGACTTACTAGTACAGAGCATGACGAATATTCTTGCTCTACACAATTAAACGCTTGAGGCGAAACAATATTAAATATAGTTTATTGCGTTCAACTTCTACATATAAATGCTAAGGTTTATTGAAATTATGATTGACAGAATATTTGTATTGAAGCGAGCTTTACGGTCTGGCAAACGAGAGTTTTTTTTATGGATCTTACATACGCAACTGACATGTGTTATGGCCTTGTTAACACAGAAGGTCGATGTCCGGATACCATTCATCGCTGCTGAAAATAATTTTGAGTGGTGGAGTCTTAATCCTCTACAGCCAAAATGATTGTAAGTTCAGGTATAAATTGCCAGGTAATAATAGACCAATCGACCGTCGGCAGCGATAATGCTCATGAACAGCGCTGTCACTTTAATCCAATCGCTTATCTGCATAGTTGAGAAAATGGCATCCTTTGTAATTTACAATCCTATTTCATTGTAATCAAACTCAATTCATTATTGCCAAAACACCATTCTAGTGCGGAAGCATCACATTTATCAAGTTAGATGACTTAATAACTGTTTAACAATTATTTTGCATGAAGAAAATTACTGCCTACTTATGTTGATGTAAAGTTTCTCAGTTCGTGACTAGACTTGCGGCGCTGAAACAATGAAGAATATAAGAAAGGAAACTGCTGGAGAAAACCCACAGAAGAGGCAGCGCGATCAATAATAGTATCCAACGATTTTATTTTCTCCGAAGACTAACTTGAAGAAAAGCAAGAGGAATCATTTTGATTTCCGAATATTGCAGGGACAAAAGAACCGGAACCTAAAAACTGGCAGGTGCATGCAAGCTTCTCGATCAAAGTCTGAATTTTTTGCCAAAATTACTGAATGAATAATTCCTGAACATTTTAAATATTACAATAAGACGTGTTGAAAGGTCCAGTCGACCTATTATCAATGCTTTAACCGTTAACGGATGCAAGTCTAATTTTTCTATGTAGATAGCAGTTTAAACTAATACATAAACAAGCCCGTGTAATACAGTTAACAGTCTTAACCCTACACAGCCCATAACAAATATGCACGTAATCTCAACATGAAATAAGTTTTTGCATTGTGAACTTTCTTTTCAGAACAGTGCCACCAGGTTTACAGCTTGAAAAGCAATTCTTGATCATATTTTGTGAAACATTCTCGATTAGCATTATTTATTTTTCTCGAGTTTTTCATTCAAGAGTCGTGACATTAGCATGCCTTAAATTGTATTTCCTAATAAACTATGAGTTCAAACTTATAACAGCACCGGTGAGGGGTAGTTGACAATATGATTAACGGTCTTAAGAGAGTGGAATTGATAATATATCACATCAGTAAATAATCAAGCCAATCTATAGTAACTAAGAAGAGTAAATAAGATAAGGAAAGCGGTCAAAGATCCGCGTACCATCTATTCCTAACCAAAATATGCTATATTTTTATTAGAAATTATGAAGGCGAGAAACACGAACTTTTCTTCCATTTTTCTTTGTTGTTTCAATTGAAAACTAGAGATATAGCTAGAGAAAGGTTGAGCTTATCAAGCAAGACTTCAAGCTGGTTGGTAGACTTGGTCAACAAAAGAATCCATCAAGAATTAGAGGTATTTTTTTAAAATTTAGTGTTCTCTCTCAATAGTACATTATTTATCTACAACTATTGGTACCCGGTACTTACTGATACACAAAATGTATCCGCAAGTTGAAAGAACAAGCGGTGGGTTAATTAATATCAATGAGTAAATAATCAAGGCGCAGTTTCACACACAATAACAATGAAGAGAGCCTTGAGACGTGCTCAAGTCGCCCACGGTGGAGATGATGGCAGCAAAGAGTGGGTGCTGGTGAGACCGAAAGTTTGAGTAGCGCAGTCTCAGGCAGTTTCGCTGTGCAGCCCTTCAGTCTCAACCACAAGTGCCTTCTCCAGGATGACATGTCCCTCCTTGTACCTACAACAGGTAAGTACAGTGCCTCGTATCAGATGGCATGTATTCTACCCACAACAGGCAAAATAATTGCCTTGTCAAAGTTGTAATCATATTGAATTTTACTGCTACTTTTATCTCCAATTGCATGATATCAATCATGTCTAGTGGTATAATAATACCGTATATTAATATTTATTATTTGATAAATACAAGTAATACTAATAATACATAGCTACTCTTATTTTACATAATAATTTCTAGTCACCTTCTAACTTGCATTAGAGAAACTCAAACTTGTGTTAGAAGGTTGAGCTGGATTTCATAAAAATAGGAAGTGGAAGTTTTCAATTGAATTACTTCTGACCTTCTGGCAAAGCCATGCACTCACCTCTGATTCTCAGCAGAAGCAAACTCATAGAACCAGCCCAGCATGGACTCGCAGTTCTTACAGAAAACATCACGTACAACATGGTGTCCTGTTAACATCTCCCGATCCTGCATCTCACTGGAAAGTTTATAAAAATATTATTAGGTATAATAAATTATGCATACAGTATAATAATTAAATATCAAATGTTAAATGTTATAATATTGAAGGTAATATTAAAATATTGAAAGTAATATTATAATATTGAAAGTAAATCTCCTGGTTTTTATGATAGTTTTTGATCAACAAAGCTCTTATTTAATTACTTAGAGTAAAAACATACCTATCAAACAATCATTTAGCCATAATTGGCAAACTTATAAGCAGTAAAAAAATAACATCAATTATGTACCTATACATTGAGTAGGTACCAATAACAAAAATTTCAAGTTTATCATTTCATTTTTTATCTGATTCATGTTGCAATTCAAATTAGTGGCAAACTTTTTCACAAAAATAAGATAACTATATAGGTACCGTAAAATGGGGTAACTTAGACCGGCGGGGTAACTTAGACCACTTTTCGTTTTTTTAACAAAAACCCCCACAACTCAAAAACTATTTGACATAGAAAAATTTTGTCAATGGGCATTAAAGGCCTAATACTGAGGCTACATAACAGAATAGAAAGATTTGAAAAGTTTGCATGTCTAATAGGTTAAAAAATTAAAAATGTGACCCACGAAAAAAAGCTATTATTTAAAGCCTGTCAGAGTACCCCCTCCAATTTTTTCATTTGTTCATTAAATAACTCCAGGTTTTGATGCATTGTAGTAGAACTCTTCTAGTTACATATGCAAATGATAAATTTTAGGAAAGTGTCATAGTTTGCAAATGGGGGGCGCTGCCCCCAAATGGGGGAACTTAGACCACCTAATGTCAGCCCTGACGGGGTAACATAGACCGGCTTGGAAGTTAATACAAAATTACCATATATAACATATTTTATGTTTTACAGCCTATTTATGTTTTTTCTTTATGTTTCAGACTCTACAGAGTCTTATATATGGTAATTTCAACTTAATTTCCAAGCCAGTCAATATTACCCCATCAGGGCTGCCATTAGGTAGTCACATTTCCCTCATTATGGGGCGGCGTCCCCCATTTTCAGGAGCCAGCAATTTATGGTGAGTGAAGCTAGAGTATAGACCTGTATTTTGCATGTTTCAATTCAAGTTTAATTTAGCTCGTAAAAAAATGGCATCATTTATAAAAAATAAAGTGGTCTAAGTTACCCCATTTTACGGTACTATTCTAGCAAGCAAATTGCATATCATCAAGGCTGATTGTCATTTTATGAAAGAGGAACACATTAAATTCTCTTTAAAAATTGAGAATCAGGTTCACATTTCTTACAGAAATATATTACAAGCAATCTTTGACCTCTTGTAATATTAGTTTTATGGTTTATTCACCTGTATGTCAAATTTACAACTTTATCGAAGAGAAAAGCAGGCCCTGTGGCACCAGTGAAGCGATCGGATTTCAGATGCTTGCGGTTAGTGAGAAAAGCGTAGCAGTTGGCACACGAGAAAAGTCGAGCACCACCCAGGTGCTCTAAGAAGACACGACCCATCTGTAAAAGTGTACATATTGAATTATCTATTCAAATTACTACCTACTTTCTATAACCAACAAGATTCCCAACACTAAATTCAAGTTGAATAATAATTTTCAAGTAGAAAGATGATTTAATAGTGATATTATACTTAAATTGTAATCAAACCAGGAATATTCTTTTCATTTATCTTTCTACAAAGATTGCTATTTTAACTGAATATAAAAAAGACAATTCAGAATATTACCACAAACAATTTTTATAAAAATCTTTTTTTTAAATCAAAGTCATACAGTATTTTTACAAGGAACAGCAATTTTATCAATTTTCTTAGAGGCATATGCAAAAAGTTTTTCACTTAAATAATTGTAGAAAGTATTCTTCTTTAATGACATAAAAATTTTAAAAATTATCATGTCAATAAAATAAAAAGTTACTACAATTGTTTATTTCCATTAGAGTAGGTCCAGAATGTGGACCGTTTAAATATAAGAGTTAGCCATTTGTACAGCCTAGGTATTGCCATGCTGCTTCTTTGAAAAAAGAGTTGACAAAATTAATACATGCATGTTTTAAGAAAAAAGTAACATCACATATTAGATTTAAATGATTGCTAAAATAGGTATATATCATTTTTGTAGTAGTTTAAACACAGTATGGCCATGTCTATCCATGATTTTAAAGAACAAGGTTGACATTTCCATGTCAACCTTGACATTTGATTGATTGACATTTCCATGATTTTAAAGAACAAGGAAATGTCAATCAAGTTGTTAAATCAGGGTTGGTGATTTTTTTATTTAAAAAAAAATAAAAAATTAATGATTTTTTTATTTTTTTCAGCTTTTTGTCTCTTTGAAATGTTATTTTTTATGTTGCAATTAGCCTACTAACAATAACAGTATATGGATGGCTAAAAAGGGCAGTTATTGCCTTCAAGAATGGCCAAGGTGGTGTTTACCACTTTGGGACTTTTGGGTAAACAATTATTGATAAGTCTATTCATTAGCTTTATAAAGTTTGTATGGAGCAAGGTAATGAACTAAATATTGACCATTTAACTGGCTTCAATATACAACAACACTTCAGGAATGCTTATCTTCTAAACATTGAAGAGTCACATAACAGATAGGTAGCTGATAGCACAGTGCCTATTGCAATGAAGCCAAATATTGATATTTAAATTCCCGATTGCCGAAAACATTGAACGTTCTCATAAACAAACAATGCTTTGAATAAACAAGATATCTGAAGCATTGTGCTGCTATCAATTATCGCTACAGCGTGTCGCGCCACGGAGCACAAATGCGAGTGCAGGGCGTGCAGGCGTCTAGTGAACTGCTCTATGCTGTGTGGCTAATGCCGCCCCTTGTTGGATGCATCTCTGTGATGGTTACTCTTTAATAATATGAGTACCTAGTGACTGAGTGACTGACTGCACTGTTCCTATTTGATTCATACCAATTAACCAATACTAAACAATAAACATAAACTGAACGACAACCAAACAAACCTCAAATGACTTGAAATGAGACTTATGTTATGAGAAAAGCTAACACTGTTTGAAATAAACATGTACAGAATTCAATCATTTTATTTCCATTCACCACATTTATTTATTTCATATATAGTTTTATAATTGTAATTGTTTTGTTTCTAGTTTTTAATTCACATATTTAAAGATTGAAATTAAATATTTTAATTAGAATACTCATATTAGGGTGAAAACCTTTCTAAATGCCTAAAAGGTTAATACAATTTCAAGTTTCTCAACCAACCCTTCTTACATAAGCTAGCTAACACATGTAATTGTATAATGTAATTAATATATAACAAATAGTCAAATAGTTAAAGACTACTTATAGCCTTATAAGAATTAGCTAAGCTGCTAGCTATGTACAATGTATTGCAACACTTGATGCCTCTGTACCAATAACATACAATTCATTGGAATGTAATACACATTAAAGGCAACAGGTTTATATTCCAATTTGTCATAGTACATTTACACTAAACCATGAATAACAATACCTTAAAATGAATTAAAGACTGCCACTTAACATATTGTCTGACTGGTGGGTGGCCTCTGCCCATTTTTAGCGCATTTTCTCATTTATGGAAAAAATGCACTATTGTGCTTGCCATGTCTGTCTCTCCGTCTGTCTGTCTGTCTGACCGTGACCTCAAGTTTTTGTCGATGAGAAAATACGCTCTCTGTCACTCACTGCAGTAAGTACTGAGTTATATTTTTTCACATTGGATTCATGGAAGTGAAATTTCCAATTGGCCACTGTGCAGAAAGTGGGTGAATATCACAAAATCTTTGGCAACGCATCAGCAGCAAAATTTATGCCTTCAAAATTTCTTGCCAACACATTTGGATTGAAATTATTGCATTCTAGATATTCTCCAGTCTACAGCCACCTATTTAGAAAATAGTTGAAAAGCTGAAAGAACGCAAGCGGCGGATGCAGTGAATAATGAGAATAACAATTCTAGAACTAAGCAACAGTTGCTAAGACACCATTGCTTAGACACCATTTGATATGAAATATCATATAATGTAACAAAGATATCAACAATAGCTTTGTTGATATGAGCACAGCGCCATCTCTTGGCAGTCCAGCATAGTGGCAAAGCAGACAATTTTTTAGACTCTCCCTCCAGTTCATTTTCAAATCCTATAAGTAGACCAGTAAAGTATCATGGTTCACGGATACCAGCATTATCATACATAAGAAATTGGTTTAAATCTTGCGTAAATGAGTAAATTAAAAATGAACTGATTCTAAAAAATCTCTGGTTTGCCACTATGTGGTCCGGGCTTTGCCACTCTCTCAATAGATGGTACCACGCATCTGGCTGCCAGATAGCTGCTGAGTTATACATGTTGTCATGTGTAGAGAGTAAGGGATATACAGCAATCCCTTGATTAACGCGGTTAATAAATCCCCGAGTTTTACCGTGTTAAGCAAAACCGTGCTAATCAAACTTAAGAATATATGGGAATAATTATAATGAATCCTCAAAAATAGCAAAGTTACATAATAATTTTTTTTCCACTAAAATTCATCATATTTTTTTCTAAATAATAAATAATTTTTTTTTTTAAATTTCAAGCTTAAGTCTCCAAAGTGATATTTTTACATTTAAGCGTTCCCTTTTTGTCCATAATTATGATGGTAATTTATCAAGGAAAATTATGTAGTTTGATAAAAATGAGCAGTAGATATGGCAGCGATCTTGACCAGTTGAAGGCTAACGAGTAACTAGAGCACCGGCATGGCGCACTTACCGGCAAACGTTGACGAACTCGACCATTCGAGTTATGAACGAGACAAGGCGCGGTTAAACCGACTCTGTAGTCAGCACGAGTGCCTACGGAACGGGACTTTATTTAAAGAATTATTGGCTGAAATTCATAAAGTAACAACATTTGGCAAATTTTTCCAAAAGTCATAACAAAAGTAACAACATAAGATCTAATAAGCAAAAAGTAACACTTTTGTTACGAAGTAACACCACTGGCTAGAGGCGGGAAAATGATGCGTTGTGAAAAAAAAGTTGCGCTAATCAAAACTGGCACCGCGTAGATTAAGGGTAGGTCACAAATTTTTTTTCCGCGTTAATCAAAACTGTGGTATTCAAAACCGTGCTAATCAAGGGATTGCTGTACTATCAACATTGTTAGCAGCATTTTCTTATTAAAATTACCCAGCAACAAATCTTGAAAAAAGCTGGCAACCCTTTGGGCTATAAATGCATATATTGACAATGCTGCTTGCACCCTCTGCACCCTGGCCAGTTGGGTATGAAAAGATTATTTTTTTACTCAAATTTTAAGAAAATTTTGCCCATGGCCCAATATTCCATATAGGCCATAGTGGCAAAGCAGAGAGTTTTTTTAGACTCTCCTTCAAGTTCATTTTTGAGTCCTATAAGTAGATTAGTAAAGTAATCCTGGATACCAGCCTTATCATGCATAAGAAATAGGTAGGTTTAAATCTTAGGTAAATGAGGAAATTAAAAATGAACTGATTCTAAAAAATCTCTGGTTTGTTACTATGATATAGGCTAGTCAATTAGGATTAAGGGATAGAGGATAAAATTATTATTAATATACGTTTAAAAATTACTTTTTAAAGACAGCACTTCCAAAGAATCCAGTATCTCTAATCTTACAGATATACAATGAATTTCTCATCTAATTTTCAAAAATTAAAAAAATTAACTTTTCAATTTTTTTAATATATATAATTTTTTTAATATATAAATTTTCTTTTCAAAATTATTTATTCTGTTAATTGATTCGTGCATTGCCTCTGACTTCACACAAGTGTGCAAAATTTCGGATCAATTAGACAGGTACAAGTGTGTCAAATATCAGTTATAAGATTTGTAGCTGACAAAATTATTTTTTCAATTTTTTAATTTTGAAAAAAAAATATCTTTAATTTTTAAAATAAGTTATTTTGACATTTGATTCATGCATTGTCTCCAACTTTACACAAGTGTGCAAAATTTCAGATCGATAGGATACGTAGAAGTGAATTAAATTTTGATTACGTACAAGATTTGTAGCAGACTGTACCATGGTCAGGAAGATGTGCCAGGTGCGCGGGAATTTATTTTGTCATTTTAACGACCTGCGCGGTGCGCCGTAATATGCTGGTAAAAAAATGTGCCGTGCGCCATACTTTCGAAAGCTAAAATAGTTTAAATATGGACGCGAGGCAACGCAAATTACGCAATCGCACTGACCGTACACACAAACGTGTAGGTATCCGCATTTTGTTGTGGTTGGATATGAGTTAACTAGATTGCTAACGCGTCAACTCAGGTTCTAAGAGTCAGCACAGTTATGAATATTCATTCATAGATCACAATTCAATCGGACACAAATTACAAAACTAAAGAAGGCAACATGGCTCTAGATGTGCCATTGGTGCCTTCTAATGAATGACTGGAGTCTGGACTGGTTGCGGCAAGTAGGGTATGAGTCAACAGTACGAACCTGCATGCCAATGTTGGGACTACATTCCCGACATCCTCCCGGCTATTATTGCAAAAAATCGGTTTTCCGATGCCGACCGCCAAAAATGGATATCAGATTCGTAATCTACACCCCAAAAAACATATAATTAAAAAAAAAACACCCTTTTTTTTGGATGTAGTTAATCTGCAATAATACCAGTGAAGTTAAAGAGAAGTGTTATAAAAAAAAGTTCAATAAAATTATCATTTCACATGTGATTATTAGAAATGCAAGTAAAAATCAAAAAATGTACTGTTTTTCTTTCTGTTGCTAATAAATTATGCTAGGAAGTAGGAATTTGGTTTGATTCAATGATGGAAACAAGTTAAATTGTCTTGGGCAAATTAGCAATCATGAGGCCAGAGGCAATGCCAATAGGCATGAGCATGGGCATTTTTATTTCATTAATTGTGAATTTGTATTTTGTGCTACCAAATACAAATTAGGCAAAAAATACAAAATTAGACAAAAGTCAGTCCAGTTCAACTTCAAGGCTTCAAGGTTCCTGCCACAAAATTTGTGGCAGGAACCTTAAAGCCTTGAACTGGCTTTTGCCTAATACTTGTGTTTGGAATTTGGATCAATAATTAATGCAAACAGTTATGATAGAATTGTAGGGAAATAAAAATGAATACCTAAAATTATCTGATAGTTAAAAAAATTTCTTGTTTGCCAAATTGCCACTGCCACAGTGCCACTTGGCACTATGCACGGCTTGCACGGGCAGCACGGCTACAGCGACTAATTTTATGGAGTATGGACTATCATACGACTATGCAACAGCAATTCTAAACTTATAAGTTAAGGTAGGAATTAATATAACCAGTCATGACTCATGTCATCAGTCATGCATGCAGCACCTGCCACCTCCTAGTACTACTACTACTAGCAGAGAGAGTTTCTCACCAGGAAGCTGATTTATACTCCTTACACCGGTGTCAAGGACACAGTATACCTAATTACCTAGTATTGCGTTAGGAATAAATAAAAACGAACTCTATGGTTTAAACTTTAAAGTTAGTTAGGTATTATTTAATTAACAGCAATATCTAATGTTCTCCTATACTTTAGAGCTGCAATCCATACAATTTTCATAAATCTCATCACAATGTTGGGCACAATATCCCTGATATAATTATCGGTCGAACAATGTGTTAATCTATTGATGTCGGATCAGCTTCATGCCCATGCGAAGGTAACATCAGTAGGCACAATACAGATGCTTCTTCTTCTTCTTCTTTTCGGGGTGTCTACACTGGGTAGACTTAAAGCCACAGGTCGACCTCGAGGACGGCCGTTGGGCCTGAGAGCCTGTATTGTGTTTAAATTCTTCTGAGTAGGTAACCTAGCAATACAAGAATTCTGACTGACTGGGCTAATAGCACAAAGAAAATAATAAATTTATTGAGGAAAAGGAATAATATTTAACATGTTACATGATTGTTACTGGATAGATTAATATTAATAAATAATGAATAAATTCAGGCCTAGGCTGGCTCACAAACCTACTCCTGCCTACAGCCTCTTCTCGTGAAGAGAAGAGGAGGGGGGAGGGGCGAGAAAGCCAGCCGGGTTCTTAGTGCCGGACGTACCCTTGGTTTATATACTCGCGGTATATATAGAAGTACAGTCCAGGCCCTGTTTGTAATTAATTCTAAACGATTACTTGCAAGTTAGCTTTTACACAATCAAGGACGTAAGACACTATAGGTGTTTACTCGAGGAACGCGGCTGACTCTCTACAATACAGATGCAATTAACACAAAGCAGGCAGCAAGGCGACTATCCAGTATTCCGGAAAAGCTCGTGTTCAAATAAAGATTTCATAATTTTTAATATATCTGCAGTTCTGCTCACATCACTGAGATTGATATTTTTTTAACGAAAGTGAAAATTTTTTGCAAAATAGATACTATGAAATAACTTATGATATGTAATTCAAATGGTTACAGAGGTATTCTGTTACTATTCATGAATAATATTATGAATTGTTAAGATTTATTGAAGAACTAATTTAAGTAATAGTTGCAGGACATGCAGCATTGCATAGCGGTTGGCGAAAACATACGTGTGTAGAATGAAGCACTTGAAGTTTTCTTGTGACCTCAATTCGATAATAGGAACGTTTCAAACATTAAAATCCAATCTTTTAAATGTGGCAATTACCCATTGTTGTCCAACTGTTGTATGATTATTGCTTTCAAATAGAGCTAAGTACGCTTGTAAAAATGCCAGCTTAATTTTTCAATCTGAAATACATGTCATTTGCTTCGTTTATGGACAGGCCTCATTCGCTTGCTTGACTAAGGTTGTAACATGAATACTTTTCATGACTAACGAATTTCTCCGGCTACTTCCACAATGTCAAGCCGCCAATAATAATAAAGAAATTGCTCTGGTAAAGCTGTTTTCCATAGATCCAACCTCCTAGTAAACGATTTAGCAAAAAGTAAGTGCATGAAAGGTGAAATATTTCTTTTCAACGCAATTAAAACTTAATTTAGGGTTCTGAGAACATATGCCAATTATTTCGAGGCAATCACTTACTGATGGGAGGTCTTGTAATACGACTGTGGCTGAATGGAAATACCCGAGCAATTTTTTCGTATGACCTATATGATAAAATACATCAGATGTGTAATTATTTTAAACTTTTTTTTCCTACCATTACCAGTTATGTTTAAATGTGTTTAGGTGAGTAGTAATTTCAGTGAATGTTTATGTATTCCATTATTTGCCAGGCAGAAGCTCCAGAATTGAGGGACATGAAAGCCACGTTGCCACCACCGCTTTTGTTACTTTTGTAAATGACATGCAAACATCAATATATTTCATTGTTATTGTTTTACAGTGTAAGCAATGGTGTGTTACTTTGTCACAGTGGAAAGCTTATTAGTTTAACAAACATATAATTATACTAATTGTTATTCATTAATATTAAATAGCAATAATTCCGGCTCATCTTCTGATGTGAATGCTCTTCTGTTCATCATTTATCAATTTTTTTCTACAGCGGTTGAATAAAAAATAAGTCGCTAAAGATATAAGCGTAGGTAATCCTTAACTAGATAAAGCTATGAAAAAATATATGTATAGACTTAAAATGCCTATAGCACCATATCGAACCCGGTAGAAGTCTAGTAGCTATTTCAAACTATCGTCAGTCTTGAAAAGATCCGGTCAAATGACACGATTTTAGATCTTTTGTGAAGAAGTCACGAAAAGTACAAGAATCGGCTATAGGACACATCAGGCCTACTCTTCAGCGCCGACATATTCTTAATATATTCTTAAGCTCCATTTACGTCTTCGTTTGCTTCTAACAATCGCCTCCGCGCTAGTAGAATTTTTTATAAAAGTTATACTCATCGATGACCACTCCGCTTAGATATGTTGAAGTGTGTGGTGGCTGTGTGTTTGATCACCCTGCATCAGCTGGACTCTAGTATACAAGCAGGGAAGCTATGCCCTATGAGTACCTCAGAGGTCTCCATCACCATGACGACGCGTTGTCAACACGCTCTGCGTGCCAGGCTTGGGTGCCATGCAGTGCCCGCGCTACCTCGATCGTTAAAACCACTCTCGCTCTCAAGGAGCGAGTGTAACACACGCCAAGACTTGTGTAAAATTTAAGAACGAACGATGAAGAGTTGCTCATGGTGGTTCCTATAAATTGCTCTGATATGGTGGACAAATTATAAATAAATATCGAAATTTTATTTGACTGTGTTTCACTACATCATTCGTGCGAATTAAATGATTGATTAAGCAGCTCTGATATATTTTCAATTTAAATGTTTAATGTGAATAATTATTAGTACATGTAATTACTTCTCAAATATAGTGCGGCCAATTGTCACGACACATACATATTTGGATTATTAAATGATTTATACTTACCCTTTGAAAGCGCAAATTATCTCATCGCTGTTTTCTGCGACACTATTTTGAGCAGAGGGGAATTATTTTCCGTCATTTAAAAAACATTTTAGTTTAAAAACAATTTATTTTACTAAGGGGCCTAAGCTTTATTTCATCATGACGGTAATTTTGTATCTACGAGTTTTTATCAAAATAAAATTTTCATTTGATCCCTGTACATTTCTTTAATACCAAGCTTATCTTCAGGACCGATAGCTACGCTTACAGAAAAATTTCCCCGTCCATATCTTGTCTGCAACTCGACACGGATGATCGTATTGAAATTGCTCATTAGAATAAGTCATCTAATGTCAATGATTGAACGCTAACCGCATCTTCAAATATTTTGAGTCCATCTAGACTGCTTTGGTTAGTAACAATTTAAGACACGAATATTTCTGCGCTTCTCCGGCAACCAATATGCCCGTCGAACTCAACAAAGCACTGCAACTGAGTGCTGAAGTGAACGTCCACGCCGTAAGTTTAAATTGCTTATATCAGTAAAGCAATTGAAATAACTCAAGAAATTACATAAAAACTATCTACTTATGATTATTATCCTTCATTTAGGTAAATCCTGTAGTCGAAGATCTATAAATTTTTACTTTTTCACCACTGCAAAATGAAACTTTTCATTAAAGTTATATTGAATTTACTCGGCATTTTCGTTGCTTCAAAATTGTTAATTTGTTTAAAAAATTAAACTTGCGATCTCCATTTCACCTTGCACCGACGATCTTAATGGTTAATACATGATGTTCGAGGTAGTTAATGGTTTCAAAATTTTGTAATATTATATTGCACAAGTTGCCTATGCAAAAGCTGTGGTTAAAGAACTTGATGTATTTGAAGATCAACTTTAGCTCGATATATAAACCGCTGGTCAAAAATCCGAAATTTACCCGCGTAACTATCCATACAACAATTTAACAGACATAATCTTTAATTCTTTCGTAATTTAATCCCAAATAATTTCATTTCAACGTGAGTTTAATTTAGCACAAAGACTTGATTGTATCCACAAATTGTCAGGTTTCGTGCCCCGGTGTATGGCTGCCGGGTAAGGGGCGCTGTTCGTTGTCTCTTTGTCTCCTCGGCTTCCACACTCGGACTAACTTCCAAGCACCTGTATTCCCGCTCCTCTTCCATGAGAAGTTCCGCTTCCAGCGTGTGAGTCTTCATAACCAATGTTAAGGCTTCGACCTCTTTTAATTAGATTTCAGTTTCTTGGAAGTACGTTTGTACATTCAATTGGAGCATTTTCTGCTTTCAATTATGAATGTGCTTCTCTAATATAGAATGTGCTGCTCTGCTCTAATAATGAATTTGAGACTCCTCTTTCACTAGATCAGCATGTCCAATATTTTGAGACACTAAATTTCATTACGCAAGAGTGTATTTCGCATCCAAAAGGTTAGATGGCTTTTCTGCAAGCAAGTTTAATCATTCTTCCATGAAGTTTCAAAGACATCAAGTTAGGGCCGTGTAACGCCTTCTGCGGCTAGAAAGAATTTCCCAAAAGATATACTTACGAGAAATGAGTTGAACTTTGTCGTCTCACCTGATGTTGCATCTCTCATATTCGTATAGTAGTGAGACGACGGTTTTGTCTCTCAAAATTAGCATGGGAATAATTATTTATCGCCTTGGACGAGTCATTAGACATGCTTGTACCTTTAAACGTCCTTTACTAGCGGTGCACGCTTATTTGTGCAATAACCTAAATGAAACGTCTCTCAAAATACAACAGGCAGAAGATGTTGGTAATTTTCTGCATGCAAAATAATATATTCATATAATTCATTGTCTTTGCCCTTGCAAACTATGCTATGAACAGCGAAGAAAATCGCTAAGAGGAAAGATTTTTCTAATCAATAATGAATGAAGTCAAACCTGGACTTTGCCACCAGACGTTTTTGGGCGTGCGTGCCCTCGGTGCGCTGGAGACGGCGCTGGAGCGGGAGACAGCGTACCTGGAACTCGTGCAGGAGGGAGAGGACGAGGCGGTGCTGGCGGTGTTCGAGTGCTCCGTGCGCGAGCTGCTCTTCCCTGCGACCAAGAGACGTCTCTCGTACTCTGGCATGGACTTGGACCTCCTCATGGAACCTACCAGGGACTTCCCGGTGAGTGGGGTGTTCATTGTGCAGACTATTGACCCATTCAGGAGTGGGTTTGAGTTATAATATATATCGGAGGTATAAGTATATCAATATGTAATATTGATATGCCTCATAAAATAAGGTATAAGTATCTCAATATGTAATATTAGTATACCTCATAAGGTATATTGACTCATGGCCCTTTGTGCAGAGAGAGAAAGGTGGGTATTTTACGTTTAAGCCCCGCATTTTAAACAAGGGATCAGAAAGATCAGTCCTTACCGTACATCATTGCACAATGCGCGCAATCTGAGAGCGAAAGCCAGAGAAGACTGTGTCTGGGTACGAATAACATCCTTACATCTGAAGAAGGGACCCATTCTGAAATTATTGACCAACAATAGATGCAAGCAAAAATTCAGAAAATTTTTAAACAATTTTTAAAATTATTTATATAGTTCTAGAAGCTGAACCAAAGTGTGATGGAGTGTAACGAATAATTTTCCTAATATAAACCCCATGAGCAAATTGAGAATATCGCTTTGACATGAACTTCTTAATTTAAGTGAAGGCAAGGTTCGAGGGAATTTGGAAATTTTACCGTGAAAATAAATTGCTCGTCACGGAAAATACATACAAAAAATAAATAGGGTAATAATGTTCTAAATGTCCACCAATTATCTGTTAATTTTCAATGTGATACTTAACTAATTTCCCCATTAAATTAAGAAAACTTTGAACATAAGGAATACGATTGTGGAGTTAAGTTCAATTTATGTAAACAAGATGGAAGGTGTCATGGCCGACAAGTAGCAGTCGATGTTGACTCAGGTTAAAACATACGAAAATATTGTACTTAAAAATAACTAGCATTCTAGGCAATAACATTCTAAATTCCAAGCTTTTATATTATTTACCATCTGACAGGGCATCATCTCGCCTAAAGTGGAGGTGTCAACCCGATCAACGGTGAGCGAGACGAGATCACCGATGCACGACTGCGAGACCGACAACGTGAGCTTTGGGCACAGCAGCGACCGCGCTACAAGAGTGAGCAGAATCACTATAGTGAACTGTGTGGATAAATGCAATTAATTTTTAAATAATAGATGTGACTTGTTTGCTTAAATCGCAAATTAACTAGTAATTTAAAAGCAAAGAATAGTCCACAAAAATTCATATCTTTATAGCAAGCGTTTCGAAGACCAGCTCCATCGTCAATTCGTAGGATCTAGAATCACAAATTAGAAGTCACAAATTAATACATTGAAAGCACAGAAAGAAATTAAAAACCTAAATTTGCAAATAATAGACGGAGCATAAAAAACTATCTATTCGCAATTTCAAGGGGATAGGAGCTAACAGTTTAATTCAAACTGGGCCTAAGTTTAAAGATGTACAATGATTCTAAAATACGCAAATCTGATGTGCCGGAGGTGGAAGCGAATATCCTAAAGTCACTGTCAGAAACAGGGACATCACACTGCTCGGCGTGAGCGCGCAAAGCCGAAGAGGGGGGCGCGATAGCAACTGTCCGGTTCTACAACCCCTGCCCTTATGCTCAGCGACCCTGGAACAAAGATTGCGTGACGTTGCATCCCGACGCACGCAGATGCCCATCGTGCACAACAATATTGATAAACCAGGGACGATCGCAAATGAACAGGGAGCATATCTTTATATCTAAAGAAGGAACCGATTGTGGAATTGTTTACCAGCACAATATGAAGATTGACATTTGGGAAGTATCTATTGAACATGACTTTTAATTCTTTTGACATAGCTTCGGACGCAGGGCCGAAATATGGAAAAACAATAAATAACTTTCCTACTATCGCTTTCTCTGGTCTAAGTACCAGTTTTTTTAGTTTTTGTTCGTTTCGATTTAAGTTGAATGGCCTTCAAACTTTATTACACCGAGGTTTTCGCATTTGTTCTACATACCTTGCTATGCACGCTGAATTTGAGTTTTTACGCAATATTTTCTCGCTTAATGGATTTCCGGTAAGTTTGGTGTTTACCCAAATCAAGAAATTCATGTCGAAGCGATACAGTGAGGTTGCTCCTCAGAGCGATAGTAGGAAAGTTATTTATTGTTTTTTCCATACTTCGGCCCTGCGTCCAAAGCTATGTCAAGAGAATTAAAAGTCTTGTTCAATAGATACTTCCCAAATGTCTATCCTCATATTGTGCTGGTAAACAATTTCATAATCGATTCTTTCTTTAGATATAAAGATATGCTCCCTGTTCATACGCGATCGTCCCTGGTTTATCAATATTGTTGTGCACGATGTGCATCTGCTTGCGTCGGGATGACGTCCCGCAATCTTTATTCCACGGTCGCCGAGCATATGGGCAGGAGTTGTAGAACCGGACAGTTGCTATCGCGCCCACCTCATTCGGCTGTGCGCACTCACGCCGGGCAGTGTGATGTCCCTGTTTCTGACAGTGACTTTAGAGTGTTAGCTTCCACCTCTAGTACTTCAGATTTGCGCATTTTAGAATCGTTGTACATCTTTAAACTTAGGCCCAGTTTGAATTCCACTGTTAGCTCATATCCCTTTGAAATTGTGAACAGATATTTTTTTGCTACGTCTATTATTTGTAAATTTAGCTTTTTTATTTTGTTATGTGCTTTCAATTTATTAATTTTTTACTTCTAATTTGTGATACTATATTCTACGAACAGGCGATGGAGCTGGTCTCCGAAACGTTTTCTATAAAGATATGAATTTTTGTGGACTATTCTTTGCTTTTAAATTCTCGATTAATTATTGCAGCGGCGGAGATACAAAGTTGAAGGCAGACTTATGATAAAGCAGTGAAAGCTTCACTATAAATCTGAAGCGGATTTTCAGCAATTCAAGCACTTAATTAGGAAGAATAACGTTGATTTGATGCTTACCTACTCCTCTCACATATGTACAAAACAGGTGATGCTAGACGACGATAAAAATCTCAAAAATTCGATTGGAGGCGAAAAAATTAGCAGTAGTTAAAATTAAAAAAAAAACTTTTCTAATAACAGCTGCAGCAATACTTTTTATAGAGTACAATCTGGAGTCGCGTTGCTGTTCAGATGATATTGCACTTCAATTAATGTTCGCTGAACGAAGACATTGTATACTTTTACTGGAAAACTCAAACAGATTAGCTCTAGAAGATGATGAAAACCTCCGATTAAGCATTAAAAAATCCAAAATTATAGTTTTCATATGCAACTCACCTCTGATCGACCTTTTATTCTCTCACACTTAAGAGACAATTTTAGGGCTCGTTTAAAATTTTGCCTGATAAACATCACCTATTTCCATGTCTTTGCGTTCTTACAAGCATCAAACACCAATATAAGGTCACCTCTTACCTCATTGAACCTCAATCTCGAATCTCAATTCGGAATTTTTTGGTAGGTTTTGTATTCATCACGCATTTGCATTGGAATACAAGGGACTGTTGGAAAATATTAATATTATTCACTGATAATTGCGTGAACGTCTCATGTATTCATTATTTTCAATTCTATATTATCAATGACTATTTCAGGCAGTTTACAAGGCCGTGACTGCGGCAGACGACGCTGAGCTGCCAGCAGATGCTCAAATAGGTCATATTTGCTGCAAAAACTTACTTGGAATATGTACTCGTATTGTGTGGTCAAATTTTGAAATTACAAGTTAGTTCATAAGTGTAATTATAATCAGAAATATTAAGAAATAACTATCACAAATGTGAAGTTCAACCCAATTTAGTCCACTCATTCTGCAACAAATCAAGCTCCGTACTTTATCGAATCTTATTTTTGCTTTCAGATCAACAAAGAGGAGGAAATTCCGAGTCTCGCGCCGCGCGTCGCCTACCCGCAGCGTCTGATTCACCAGCTACCCCGAAGAGGTGAATAACCAAAAGGCTAATCGGCTCATCGATAAATATTACAAGTTGTTTAAGGGACCGTATTTGCCTTAACTCGTATATATATGTCTTCATGAAATAAGGTTGAGATTAAATTAGTCATGACTCATAACTCATATATATATTTGGCGCCCTAAAATAAGGTTGACATAAAATTAGTCTTAACTCGTATCTATTTTTCCTCCTGAAATAAGGTTGAGATTAAATTAGTCAAAACTCGTATTTATTTCGCGTCCTGAAATGAGATTGTACAAGTAATTAAAATTGTCTTAACTCTTACACATTTGCCTGCTTTAAATGAGATACTAAATCGGTCGTACGAATAAAATTAGGAATACATTGAGGCACACTGAAAATTTTTCTTCGAAAAGCTATTATCCATTATGTTGGTGTTAATTCCAACATCCGTGTAATTCAATTACATTAAATAAATAAATTTTTATTAATGTCTCAGAAGATTTAAAGGTCGTTCTGAGAGATAAAAATGAACCTGGACATACTGGAAGGAATCATTAAGATCGTTAGAGGCTTGCAAATCATTTTATATAGGCACAATTATTGATTACTTAAATCGTATTTCAATTGAGATAATGGAATATTGACGTTGAAATCGCTAGACAGCTTGAAACTGGATCAAACATCGATCCGCTCTATTTTATTTGTGAGATCTACGTTAGATCTACGCTGCATATTTTAATGCACAGATATATTGGCTTTATTTTAAAACCTCTACGGTTCTTAGCACATTAACCACATTTTTCCTATTTTTAGAGTGATCCCAAAAATTTGTAATAGAGTTATTTGGATTACATCCAACGAAAACGCTTTTGTTAGGAACGCTTCTGCTGGTTCAAGAGCTATAATTATTGAAATGTAAATGATTTTCTCAGCGCTAGAACTGCAGGACTGACCAGCCGCCACCGGTCCAGGAGCGAAGGTAACTTGACGGACATCCAGTACGGTCAACTTGCAAGCAGGTAAGAAAAAATTCGGAGAACAATATCTCTATTTGTAATTTGCATCACGATCCAACCTTCAATCGTCCTTTATAAGATTAGTTAACTGTCCTCGAATAATATTCGTGCTACTTGAATATATCATTACATAAAGTTCAACGGTGTTATAAAGTTCTCCTCAATGTTATGAAATAAATTTCCAGTTAATTTAACTTTAATATAAAAATTTATTCTCGGCGCTTCATTTTCTCCGTTGTATCACAGATACGGGGGTTCTCGTCCCAATTCCGGGACGCGCACGAACGCTCGCCTCGCTCGCCTCGATGACGCGCACGACGCGACCATCACTGTGCTGGACGATGGTTAGTGAGCATGGAGTTAATGCGCCATACTCATTTGATGATGAGTACTCATTTGATGATGAGTACTCATTTGATGATGAGTACTCATTTGATGATGAGTACTCATTTGATGATGAGTACTCATTTGATGAGTATGGAGTTAATGCGCCATACTCATTTGATGAGTGTGGAGTTAATGCGCCATACTCATTTGTAAAGAATTATGGGGAGTTTGTGTCTGTGTACCGGTATGTGCGTATAAAGCCTAACACTGCAAATTTATTGAGATTCGAGTGCCAGAGTGCACTAACTATCATAACTATTGGAGTTAATGCTTTATACTCATTGTTAAAGTATTATGGGAGGTTTGAGTCTGTGTATGTGCGTATGAAGCCTGGCACTGCACATTTATTTAGATTATTCGATTGTCTGAGTGCACTAACTATCATAACTATTGTAACCGGGACTTTATATTTTATTTTTATTGATAGAATCATGCAAACTCACGAAACGGAGCTCTATAAATAGTCAACTAATTGCATAATGGTTTACAATAGAACTTGAACTCAAAGCAATATTTTAGCTTTCATGTATATTTCCTTACAGCCTTTTATGGGGATCGTAAAGTGTGGTTTTTAAAGGGCTAACGGAAATTGAGTTGCAGAGTTATTCTGACAGCAGCCATGCTGATGGAATCTGTTGTGAGGGATAGGATTATCGATCACTTGACTGCTCACCATCTCATATCAGATTGTCAACATGGTTTTATTACCGGCAGATCCTGCACCACTAACTTATTATCTACGTTGAACGATTGGACTCGCCTGCTGGACGAAAGGGAGCCAGTGGATGCATTTTCGCCAGTCATGAAAAGATCCGATCAAATGATACGAGTTTAGATCTATGAACAAGGCACGAAAAGGAAAAGAATCGGCGACAGGCCACATCAGGCCTACATTTCAGCGCCGACATCATCATTATGTTATTATGTTATGCTGTGACAGCAGTAAAGTCATATTGTGGCAGCAATAGTAAAGTTGATATCGAATTAAAAAAATATTTTATTTTGATAGAAATTAATCTCGAACACATACAAAGAATCTCATAAAATTTGTCAAAATTGCCAAGCATTGACAAGCTGCGTCGCCTTTTGTTGGCAGACGCGTGCCAGCACTGCGCCGGCGCCCACAGCGTGCTTTCTTGCACCACGTGCCGCGCGTACCGGCGACTCTACCCTGACTCTGCGCGGTCACCGCACCCGCGCCGCGTCCTGCGCCAGCCTCCCCAGCCCGGCACCGCGCGAGCACGGGTCAGGCGCCGCTACCTGGCTGATGGTGAGGAAAAAATATACAATATTCATTTGGATAATATCACAATTATTAGGTTTATGATTATACAACGAATGTAAGTGTGTGCGAAATAGTTACTTAAAGAGCGTTGTACAAAAACTAAATCGAACATAGATCACAAATCGTTAGTGTCCCGCTAGTAGGATCAGGGAAAAATTGACATTTGTGCTGTTGAATTCACATGCCACAGCGAATTATACCATATGTTTGTGTCAGATTTGGAGCCTCGGCGGCTGCGTCCACCACGACCATCATCCGCACCTCCAAGTGACCACCGCCCGCCGTCTACCAACGAGCGCCCCGAGCAGCTGCGGCAGGAAGAGGAGGAGAGAGCAGAGGACGGCAGCGCTGAAGACGAAGGATACGGGGCGGAAGAAGGACTCGACCGCCAGCAACAGCGAAGAACCCGGGCGGCTTCACCTTCTTCAGGAGCGGCAGGGGTTCTTGACAGGTCAGAGTTCCTTCACCACAAACATGGATGTATCACCTCGCACAGGAAAAATTAGACGTCCTTGGTTCAGTCATCTCAACCCAAATTGATGAGGCAGTTCAGGATTCTTTAATATTTAACGAAGTTATATGGATTGATGAGAGTTTGGTTCAGTCCAGAACAAAGGTAAAAACTCAGATCAGTGTTCCGTTAACTACTATACCAGCATACGATATTAATTATGCAGGCCAAGTTCCCGTCAATAGATAGAAATTTACTAGAAATATCAGGGTGCTATTATCTCAAACAAAATAATTAGGCATGCAGTCATTTGATCACTTCAAGCTAGTAGCAGTGAATAATTCAGCTGAAACTGAGCCCCATGACTCTTTGACTCATTGGGCGAAAGTTTCTTTTATCGCCAGGACAACGATGGGATCGGGACGGCCGCGTTACACAGGCCTCTACCGTCACTATCATGACTACGACCGGGACTACGATGACGACGTTGATGAGTGCTGCTGCTTCTGCTGTGACATAGCGGCATCGAGAGGGTGAGTCGTCATCACAATTGTGACAATGATCACAATTAAGGGGTGTGGCAGAAAAATAATCGTGATGGCGACACTGGTGATTAATTGATCATGTGATGGCGACACCGGTGATTAATTGATCATGCGTGTGTTGTTACTCTAAAATGATGAGTGCAATATATTAGAGGCAGTGATATCTGCATTAAATTATAGAGAACGCAAGACTGAGCACAATAGTCATCAAGATTTTTTGACATTTGACTTTTGTTTTTCTTGACTTTCTTTTTTTTTTTTTGATTTGATGACTTTTTACGGCTCTCAACTTAGAGTGACTTCTAAACATCAGAAAAAATTTGGAATCTGGCTGAGTGATTGTTGAAGAAGTTAAACTACCGATTTCAACTGACATGAAGTAGATTGACATCCCTGGCTTGTATTTTATGGGTGGGAATAATTGTCTCCAATCCTTATCATCAATGAATTCTTGTAAAGTATAGAACGCATTGACGATGGCTGCAGACATGTGTTGCAGCTTCTGAATAAATTATATCTTGCGAGCTGCTCATAGTTGTATAAATTTGTTTATGAATGAATATAAAACATTTTTAATATTTGCTATTATATTGTTAATTTACGTGATTGATGACTGAAGTTAAACCTGCATACCGCTTCACGAGCCTGAGGTTTCCTTGCAGACCTCCTCGGCGACACTGGAGAAGCGACCTCAGGTACAGGCTCGCTCGTCTGCGCTCACCGTATCCTGACTATTCCTGGACAGCCAACCTGCCATATACGTACAGTCGTTACTGGTACTAATGGTACCTGAAAGACACCTTATTATTGGTACTACCTCGAATATACGAATTACCCCAGTACGCGAAACTGATTAGAAGACGACAGTTACCTGATGAGATCGCCTGTATCAGCGGTTCCGAAAAACCCTATCATGAAGGTTTTGGTTCATCGTTGCGTAACTACTGTTATTATTGACATTTGTAGCTTGTTGACGATTGTTGTTTTTATCTTGAATTATTGCGTTATCTATCTACCATTGTTCAGAGACTGACGTTTGAATAATAAGGAATGAATCATGATGTCTAGAGTTTGAATCGTGTAAAGTGGAATTTTAAGTGGTATGGTGTTAAGTGGAAGAGGTACAGTACATATACGCATCACAAGCTACATTCTTCCAAGACGTAGTGGTGAATATTTGTCTCAACTTATTTATATAAACAATTAATTTCAAGATAGATTTTATAGTACAAGTAACGAATTTAATATCACATTATATATATTTTTCCGGTATTGTAGGAGGAGTGGAGTCAATGAAAAATCATTTCAAACCTTACATTTGTGTATTTTACATTAACACTTATGTGAATTTTGCCTCCGTCTTTTAGAGGAGTCAGACAAATGGGCAATCCAGTCAATATGTTGGAGCTGGTGTTGTGTCGCTAGGAATTTTATTTGTGCATGCTATTATTGCCTATGTAATATAATGCATGCGATTATATTGAACAGAAAAAGGTCTATTGATGCTGGGGTTTACATTCTGCTAGTCAGAGGTTTAGTAGTAGATATTAGTGCTTCTAATGCTATTTTTAATAATAGTACCATATCAGACTTTTAATATTGCTACTTAGAATTTGACAAATACAACAGATATCTTTTTTTAAATAGAATATCATAAGACAGTACGCTTCAGAGGCAACGAAATGTTCGATTTTTTAGTTGCAGCTGAAACTATGAAACCGTATATTGAGTAAAAAAAAAGACACCGATTCCTGAAGGTATTTGCTAATCATGAGTTGTATTATCAATGATATCGTGGCTGCGTTTGTATATCAGATATAAATGTTGATCATTTATGCGTCATTAAAAATGATCAACATTAATGTCATTTATTTAATGACGCATATTTGAATGCGTCATTAAAAACGTCAATTAAAATTTCTGAAGGTGATAATAAAGCGTTTATTCAACGTTGCGGTAAATTTTGCGATTTGAGTTATTTTCTTTAGTTACAAAACAAAAATAGTGAAAGATATACTACTTAACATTGACAAAAATTATCTTATAGATGTTTATGTGAAACATGAATGGTTCTTGTAGCAGATAGTAGTTTTTTTCTAGACACAAACATTCGTAAACATTTTGCCATGTTCGATTAATACAAAATAATTCAATACTGTTTTTTATATTATTTCAATTTTGTTTTCTTTTTATTGTAGGCATCGTTCCCATTGGAGTCTCTTCACTTGAATAATGATGTAACTTTGGTGTTATTGGAGTTAATCACAGTGCGCCGAGCCGATGCGTAGCTGAAAAACACAATTTTATGAGTGTTATAATAATAGCGGTTTCAGCGTTTATTAGGCCATAGGCCTGTCGACGATTCTTAACATCGCAGAACATCCACAGCTTGGTGCAAGTCTCGAACTCGCAACTCGCTGCTTCAATTTTTGCCTTGCTTAACCGCCCGGCCTCCTTGCCGATTCTGACCACAGAAACTGGCGCACAGAGCAAGGACAATCTATCACTGCCATCATATAGTACAATAAAGTAAATAGTGGAATGAAGGAAACTAATGTTTGTATCTTAGTCAAAGTAGTGAATAAAAAGTAGGAAGCACGGTCATAAGCTACAAGCCTAGTATTGCTTTGTCTTTGAGCTAAGATTATAGTTAAGTGTAAATTTAGATGCGCATCTTCACCTCGTACATTCTATAAAGAGCTTCGATTTCACCGAAAAACGAGTGCTGGAAACAACGTTTACGAACACAACGATTTGCCGAGCAGAACTCGTTATTATGTGAATATTTTACAAGTGTATTTATTACAAAAGGATATTAACCATAGCCAAAGATTGAAGAAATGGATATACTTTAATCCAGAGTTGTATCCAGATTTAAATCCGGTCCAAGATATCCAAGCCTCCAATGCAACGCCATCAATTAAAATCGATATTCGTTATGCCTAAGCAATGTTCAACAATAGGACATGTAAAATAAATCAGAGCAAAATCTAACACTACTTTTATGTGAGTTTGGGATAACGGCATTGAACCTCTAAACTTTTATTTGAATTGGATGTAACGGCATAGAACCTCTATCTGAAGACTTCTCATACACGTGCTTCAGCTGACGGATTAAAAGTAGTCAGTATCGAGGCAGCTTTGCAAATTATATTTGATTTTTTTGATTTGATTATTATTATCATACTCATAATAATAGCACCAAGCGTATATAAGTAGAGGAACCGAAAGTGTAGTTAGTATGAATATATTGCTGGTGTTAGAACATTGGACTTACTCGTAGCCATGCGATAAATCATTAATGATTCAGCAGTCAGAATCTTGTAAAATATCATTGCAAACACGTTTCTTGAACGTATATTTTATGAAGATCGCTTGAGCAGTGTTATTTTCACTCTAATTTTGAATGAAATATTTGGGTACAAACAATTTTTTAATTTCGAGAGCCAAATCATTTAAATTAGCTATTACAAATACCTGTTTGTGAATCAATAATTCTATGAACACACATTAATTAATGATCTCATGTTTTGGTAATTTTTACAGTAAATTTTATTAAAATATTTAGAAGTATTTCGTTATGTTACATAAGTTTATAAAGTTTACGAATATGTCTCTTCTTGCTTGATTGTTAGTAGTGTTTTTTTTCAAGATATACAGATACTAATATATGGTAAATAATTTGGTGCTAAATAAAGGCGTCTAATGGATTGCTTCCATTACACATAATATCTATTTTGATGTCATTCACTGTGACATTATCGGTTTCAAATAAGAAAGGAAAGTTCATTGTTATCAATGTCAAGTTTTTTACACAATTTATCGAGGTAACATTTACTCCGGTACTCCCAGTGACAAAAGGTTTCTGTCGAGAATTTTTTCCCCGCATCTAACTCATCAAACAAACTTTATTTCGAATTAAAAGTCATAGCTTAGGTCTTGTATACAAATAGGAGACGTTCAGCCAAACCCTCACAAGAGGTGCCTCTTAGGAAGCGACCGCATCGTTTTATTTAGATTCCAGGTTTGACTTTCTCTAATTCTTGAATAGCTTTTGATCCCTCACGATTTTTCAAATTAGAGTGACGTTATTCATTTCTTTCTTTGATAACTGGATTAGGGCTTATTATAGTAAAAAGGCGCACCACAATGCATCTCGTTTATCAAACACTAGATCATTTAACTTCACCGCATAAGTGAAAATAACAGCTGATATCATTTGCGCAACAGCTGACATAATTTGCGCATGGTGTATTTATATAATCAAGGAAAGGTATAGTTAACGCCTTCATTCAGATTTCTTCATCTGAATCATGAATCAAAACAACAAAATAAAAATAAACAACTCTAGATGAATTGTCCTAGGATTCATTAAGTTACCCTAAATTATTGTTGCTCGATATTTTGAATTTCTATGTTGAATAATAGCACTTGCGATTTTTTATTTTTTATTATTTAATATGAAAACCGAACAAATTCATTACGTGATGGGAACCAAGTTGAAGGATTTTGAACCTCCCACACCGGTTCTTGTCCACGAATAGACAAAAAGCCGCAGTAAAATACCTTTTCTGCGCATTCTTTCGAAGGTTTTTCACAAAAATTATTAACACACAGCCACTTCCTATTCGTGTAGCTAATAAATACGAACTATTCGTAAATTCACTTTTTAATTATTGGAAAAACGTTGAGAACGAAACTTGCAACGCCCTCTTAAGTCCAAGCAAACAACGTTCTTTTCTATCCTCAACACTTTAATCTCCGTTCAAGCGCTCCCGGCATCAAATATTTCCACTATTCTAATTCTCATTTGTAGTCGAATTGCAACGCAAATACAATCATTAATAAATAATATTTATTCAATACAAGCACAGTTTTCTCAATTAAACAATTACCTATACAACTAACTCATAATTTTAATTTTTGCTGCAGTCAGAAAAAAAATTGATGCGTTACAACAGCAATCTGGAACACTGAAATGTTTGGTTAAAATGTATTATTCATTGACAGTCGAAATTAATTTTATTGGTGAGACATTTGACATGGGATTAATGATTTTGTCGAAATCTTTGCTGAAACATAATATAACTTATTGAACTGATGTTACTTGTTTGCTTAAATCGCAAATTAACTAAAAATTTAAAAGCATAGAAAGCTGGTCTCCGAAACGATTTGTAAAAAGATATGAATTTTTGTGGACTATTCTTTGCTTTTAAATTTTTAGATAACTTATTGAAAATTATTATTTTCATTGGGCAAGATTCCATAATCATTATAGAAGAATTATTTCCAGCTTGACATTTATGAAAAAAAAATTAGGATGACATCACCGCTTTAGTATGGGCAGACGCAGGCTAAACATCAGCTGAATATGAGCTACGCTCTTCCTACCATTATCGTGCATTTTATCGGAAACGGGCGTCGACATATTTCTGAATATTCACGTTAAGTATGATCACATCAAATTTGCACTAAACTAATATTTTTGCAATTTATTTAGATATATTTTTATATGTATAACTAATTGAGAGAAAGACAAAGTGAAGGTGACCAGCAACAAGAACGCTCGCGTGTGTGGCGCGATGCGGCCAGTCATGGTGCACGCGCTGCTTACAATCCTGATCTGTCGCCTCACCACGGCTGCGGTGTTCCTGCCGTCGCCACCCTTGGCTCAGGTCTGTGTCTTCATTATCTCATAGACGACCGCTTCACTTTTGTTATTTAAATTTAATTAATTTAATTAAAATGTAATTTAATGTTTATTCTTTTTTAAATTTATTAAAAAATAGGATTGAAATGAATTGTGTCATGGCATTACCGATCGATTCCTATGTAGAATCTACTACGCAATTTTCAATGTGAAAACATACCTACGAATTTTAATCTCCCAATTAATGTATGGAACATAATCATTTAGGTTTATCATAACAACCAGAACAGACTCATGCTAATAATATTCCCAATCAAGTAGCAGAGACAATATTTTCTATACCTCCTGCATTCAATCGAAATAAAACTTGAGATTTACAGGCGTTCTGGATTGATGACAGACTCGATCGCAGTTTTGGCGGGAACGAAACTTTTGTTTAGCTGATAACACAACACAACACAACACAATATAACATAACATAACATAACATAACGTAACATAACATAACATAACATAACATAACATAACATAACATAACATAACATAACATAACATAACATAGCATA
>NW_025931850.1:0-449 GCF_000764305.2 Hyalella azteca | reverse complement strand
AACCTAATTATATAATTAGGTAATTTAAATAATTTTTTAACTTAATACATAAGTTTCTGATGTAATTACGTCGTTGCTTTATTTTTTAACCTAATAATATAATTAGGTAATTTTAATAATTTTTTAACTTAATACATACGTTTCTGATGTAATTACGTCGTTGCTTTATTTTTTAAACTAATAAAATAATTAGGTAATTATAATAATTTGTTAACTTAATACATACGTTTCTAATGTAATTACTTCGTTGCTTTATTTTTTTTAACCTAATAATATAATTAGGTAATTATAATCATTTTTAACCTAATATATAAGTTTCTGATGTAATTACGTCGTTGCTTTATCTTTTAACCTAATAATATAATTAGGTAATTATATTAATTTTTTAACTTAATGCATACGTTTCTGATGTAATTAGGACGTTGCTTTAGAACTTGTAGTCTACGCAG
>NW_025931849.1:0-1385 GCF_000764305.2 Hyalella azteca | reverse complement strand
GGACGGACATACGGGATGATGGGAATAACGAATGATGGAGGATTCTGAAACTGTGGCGTTTATGCCACTGAAGCACATTCTACAATTTGAATTTCAATTACAAAAAAATGACCATTTAACAGCTTGTATTATATGTTGTAGAGATTCAATCAGATTGATCACACAATTTGATCACACTCAGGACTCTTCTCCTTACAAACCATGAGTGTCAAAGTCCACAGCACTTTGCGAGCCTCCACAATAGGAGTCATATAAACAAAAAGTTAAGAGATCGTAAGTTCATCAGCCAATCTTGACGGCCTTCAAGCAAAATCCACCAATCAAAGACAAGAACATAGAGCGTAAGTACTTACGTTCACTTTGCCAGTTTTGAAAGTATGGCCCCTGCTGGCAGGACAGGCCCGAGGTCAGGTTCCAGTTGATGCAGGGCGGTAACCCAGCCTTATTTATTCCTGACGTCGCATCAGTAGATAGAAGAGTCGACCCTCCTGGTTGACCTGGCACCAGCGAGGGCTGCTGACACCATAAACGTGCAAAGTATAAATCACCTGTGGATATGATTTATGCATAACTATGGCAATTCATACATAAATTTTAGTCAACGAAAGATCCTGATCGTTTCATACATAAATTTTATATTTTACTTAATGAAAGAGCTTGATTTGTGAGGTGAGCATATTGCCTAAAACTCCTTCAAGCATTTTGGATATATTTTTTATTTTGAATCTGTTCTGGAACTGGTTTGTAATAATGCGTTGTGCATGCCTGTTACCTTCTGTAAATTATTTGCTGTTATCTGAACCCCGTAAACCTAATTTCAAGTGACATCCTATATATTCATTATCTGTTCCGTCGGTGACTTCTACTGGAGCAACAAAAATTTTTTATAAGAACGTAAATCTTGTGCTTGGTTGATCTTGTATTTATTTCATATTGTGAAGCTAATTCTGCATCTTAAATCATAAACAAATTGAGAAATGTCTCATCAAGTAATCTGATTAACTCTAGAATTATGCTGCGTTGCGATCCAATTTATCAGTATACAAGGTTCATACTGTATGTACGATAAACTCATCGTTCGAATACCGGTATTGACGATAGTGGTTACAATAAAGGTGATGGATGGCAGAAGGAGGTGCTAAAAAGTCTTTTTCATTATAATTTGTGTATTAGTTAAAATTGTTGGCTGTGAAATTACGTACTTGTAAAGTTCTGAACACTTGTACTCAGTAATGTCATTTATTAACAGATGGTGTATAAACTAAAGACTTAAAAAATAAGCATTCAAGTGTTGTTATAAGCGGCCCTATAATTATGGAATGCTGCGTGAAAAATCAATAATGAAGTCTCCTATATGTAGTCAAAAACAGTACGAACGTGAGAAA
>NW_025931848.1:6828-68684 GCF_000764305.2 Hyalella azteca | reverse complement strand
GGCTATAAACATAGCTTATGTTCAATATGAGATACTATAACATGTGTGTAAACTGAGTCCTTTGGAAAGAGAATCACAAATCCGTCATATTCAATCATAGAACAGTCTCGAAGATAACAAATTTGCACCCGTGGTTGTCAAGTCAAATAAATAATTTTATATATTAATTTTGTTTTCATTATTAAAAAAAAAATTTAAAATAATTTCGTCTGCTACAAATCTGTCAATCCAAATACGACACAATTTGACATGTCTAATCGATCTGAAATTTTGCACCATTGCATAAAGTCAGAGACAATGCATGAATCAGTTGATAGAACAAATAATTTTTTAAATTTACAAAGCTTTGATGTTCTAAATTTTTTTATAAATAATTTTTTTATATTTGAAAATAAAATTAGAACTTCATTGTACATATGCAACATCCAAGACACTGGATTCTTCAAAAGTGTTGTCTTTAAAAAGTAATTTTTAAACGCATATTATTATTTCACTTCTTGTTTGTTTGTCTGTCTGCTACAAATCTTATAATCAGTAAATAACAAACTTCTACCTCTCCAATCGTTCTGAAATTTTGCAAACGTGCGTAAATTTGGAGACAATGCATGAATCAATTGACAGAATAAATAATTTTGAAAATTAAAAAATCTATTTTTGATATTGAAAATATTGAAGAAAAAATCTCTCTGCTACATATCTTATAATCGTTATTTAACACACTTTTACCTGTCCAATCGATCTGAAATTTTGCACACTTGAGTCAATTCAGAGACAATGCATGTACAATAGACAGGATAAATAATTTTGGAAAATAAAACAAAATCGAGGTTTAAAAATGACATTTCATTTTTTTAAATGTATGATAATAAAATTAGAAATTAATTGCACATATGTAACATCGGATACACTGGATTCTTTAGAAATGTCTTTAAAAGTAATTTTTAAACGCATATTATTTTTGCAATTAGGCCCCATTTTTTGTAGTAATTAATGTGAATTATCAGTAATTTTCACTGTTTAGAAGTTCGTTTCACTGAAAGATTAAAATTTATTGTTAAAATCTTCCATTCCTTAACATCGTGTTGATAAAAGGCAATTAATAAAGTTTTGTAAAATTCTTTCTTTGATTAATGATTTTACTCTCAATTTTTCGTTCGGTCGTGAAATCGACTTTGGCTCGCATTGTTCGTCAAAAATATAATCAATATTACAGTTAATAATATAATGTTTATATAATATAATAGTATAATGTTCAAATGACACGATTTTAGATCTTCTGTGAACAAGGCACGAAAAGTAATAGAATCGGTGACAGGCCACATTAGGCCTACACTTCAGCGCCGATATCATTATGTTATGTTATATTATAACATCGCCGTGGTTGTGATATTAATGAATATTTATTTTATTTAGGAACTTTACCATGAAAAAATTTTGACCATGTCATGTATAAAATGTCTGTACCCATAGTCTTCCTTTCAGTCGATTCAAAACAAATTTTATCAGTTTTTCGCCGTTATGTTGTAGATTTTTTTAATCACCATACTTTACCCACTGTCTTCTGTTGAAGCTTCAATTCCGTTGAATTTAAATATTTAATAATCTATTAATGATATAGTAGTACCAACACTTGCATTACTCAACAATATGATACAAAAATGCAGCGAAATTGCTTGCATCATCTTGATGTCATCCGATGGGCTAACCGTTCCTCTCAGAAACAGTTTTCATCGTTTAAAATCTGGGTAGGTACCTCGCCACTTTGATGTCGGCCGGACCGTGATCGACATTCATTTTTCGAAGTATACTGTATACATTTATAATAATTTTAAGCTGTAAGTTTACCATGATTACAAAATTATTATTATAAAACATTTGCAACAAAATAAATTGCATCATTCAATATTCACATCAAGATCATAACCCATGTTACGTTGTTAATTATTAAGGAAATTGTCAGAAAACGTGATGAACTAAAAAAAAGAACGATCCTTTTAGGATAAAAAGCACTCTTGAACATAAAATTTATTGAAAACATCCATTTTTATATTTACACGCTTCTTCCTGCCGGCCAGCATTTTTTCTTTTCAATAATGATTCCGCATGATTGAGTGCATGTAAGATTTTAAAATTAAATCAATTAGGCGGAACTCGTTGAAATTCATTGCGTGGGGAACTCATTGAAACATACAATTTAGCATACTCATGGCTTATACAAGGTCCCAGAAGGATTACTAGAATTTGAAACAATTAAGAACCAGCACCAGGGGCCACGGCTATATACTAAAAAAACAGCGTTGGAACACATCCATGCGACAACATTTCTTCTCGCTTCGAGTCACCGACATGTGGAACAGCCTCCCTGATAGCATCGTTGACGCTCCTAAATTTACGATGGAATACCTTGAAATTAATTGAAATGCGCAGCTTAATTGATGTTCCGTTTGGAATACATATTTCTCTATAGCCCATTCAGGACGGATTTTTTCCAATAAGACATTGAATCTGGAACTAAAATTTGTTAATAAAATACAAAAGACTAGATAAATGATTCCAAAATAAATGACATTCCAAAATAAATGACATTCCTAGATAAATGATGTCGAACTGTTAAGAAAATTGCTGTGAGTGCTCCCAACTGAAGGTAAAGTTCTTCAATAGTTTCATTGCAGCCGTTCGGTCCATTAAACAGATTGATAGCTTACACATGAATAGGAACCTTTGAGAACCATTGAAACCATTTCATCTCACTCAAGGTTGCGTCATACTCGAGCATAGTATAAAACCTAGCGGTTCTCCGATGGCAGACATCACAGTCTTGTCATCGCGGCCAATATGAAGTGCCTGCTTGTTGTGTGCACCTTGGTGGTGATGGCTGGAGCGCTGCCGGCACTGCTTGAGGAGGCGAGTCTTTGAGAAATTGTTCCTTTGTGAATGCTGACTTGATTAATCTAAAATTACAAGTAGTTATTGATGACATTATTTGATGGAAACTACATTTTAGTGTTTGTGGTTAGTTTTAAGTTATTTATATCACACGAAAAATATTAAATTGTAAGCAAAATTCGAGATTTATTCATTTGGCCATTAATTGCAACTATCTGCAATTATATTTCATTTCACAGCGAAATTTCTCATTGTTGAGCGTGTTTAATTTGACAATATTTGTATCTATGAAACCCTGCAAATATCTCCTCTCATTCTTGAGATGAACATTCAATTACCTCCGCTTATTTAATGTACAACAACGTTTGACGATGTTCTTATCTGCCTAGGCTCCCAAAGATGGAGAATTCACGGATGATTTGAACCTCTTTGATGCCCGCAACCTCACCGACGACGAGCAGCTGGCTTTGGATCGCGAACTTATGGAGGTGAAAGTGGTATATTAATGGCATTTATTTACACTTTGTTACTGAATGCAACTGAGTTCCTAGATAATTCCTGATCCGAGTTAATCTAGAGACAGAAATTTTGTCGGAAAACTTGTTTCGATTTGACAGACATCTGTTGATGAGAGTTGTTAATACGGTATTCCGAGATTTCCAGAATTGTTTACTGACTTCAAACTCAGCAACATCTAAGTGTGCCTTGCCGATTTGGCTCTTTGGCTTTTGATTTTAGAGTTCTCATTTGCGCATTTAGCTATTCTATGTTCACTGCCTTATCGATCATGCAAGTTAGACGCCATTCTGACTTTTCATCTCAACGGGGTCGAAATGTTCACTATTTCTTGAAAAAAGTAGTATGCAAACTCAAATTATTCTACCTATTACATCTTTATTCGGATTTTCAGTCCAAACGCCGCCTCCTAGAGAACCCAGACCTGTACCAAGGCGACATTCTGCTCACGGAGGAGCAGAAAAGAGCTCTAAAGGAGCGCAATGTCATCCCCAGCAGCGCCAACTGGTGGCCAGCTGCTGCGGACGGCTACGTCTATGTCAACTATCGCTTCGCTTCTCGTAAGACTTGAATTTTATAGTTGAATACAATCTATAACGAACTACCGAGTCCAAAAGCCGCAATAATTTATCTTTTTATGAAAGAGACTTGAATTAGCCAATATCCCATAAGGGAATGCCTAGCCTGGCTCTGCAATTGAAGGTTCTCTTGAAGTGTGTGGTGCTCGACTGTGCTGTAGAACCCTGTTATTCGTAGAATATTACGTAGCTAATCCGAAGATTTATCTTTTAGAGACAGCATTGCTGATTAGTATCGCTTCACTCATTGCATTATTGTGTATTCGAACTTAAAAAAACAAAACTCGACTCAAATTTTCAGTATGATGATTCAACAACTATTCTACTGCCAAATGTTAACTATGTCGTTCGATCGATATTTAATCTGTGAAAAATACAATCAACGTTCCTAAAGATTCATTCCGGTTTGAAAATGCCGTTATCAATCATTTTAACGGTATGAAATTTCGAGCATTGTTTAGGTGTACCTATTTAGGCCGGCATATTATGCTGAAATCAACAATAGGGATATGTATATTACGTTTCACCGTTTTCATTTAAATTAAATTTGTTAATAAGTGAAATGATTTCTTTATGCAGATGTAACATTCCATTACGCTTCGTTTCGAATAGAAAAACAGGTACACACGTTCATACAAATACACAACTATTTTCGAACGGATATGGTTTTGCAACGTCAATAAAAAATAATACATTTACAAAAGGAGCATTTCCTAACGAAAAAACTCTTTCTAGAACAAAATTTATGCTCCTAATTCATCCGTTTTATCAGAATTCACTCTCTGTTTGTTACGTGAAAGAATTTACTTTTCCACTTGACTTGAATAATAATTTCTCGTATAGACAGTTTCTTATTACCTGATAAGATTCTTGTTAAAGTAACTAGCTCCGTTATTAGGTTCCATCGTATTCACCCCTGGATTGTTGTGAATTAATTCGTCCCCTAATTAAACTGCTTTCACCTCATGGAAGTTATCGGTACTGGCTAGCTAATGAATATAACTGAGTTTGTGCATCGTACAAGAAAATCATTTAGCTATGAGGTATAAAATTTCCCGGCATTTAAAATGAGCCTATCAATCGCCATGTGCGAGACATATCGATTCACGACTTAATTGATCCATATGCCATGATCGTCTGAATTGATCATCTTTTCAATGAGGATGAAATGATAGAAGCAATTTAAATTATCAAAAACCTTGAAAGACGGTCGAGTGAGAAAATCAATTTTTTCACCTGAGCCACTTAGAAAGTTCAGTCTCATTCCTCATTTGATGTTGTGAATGATGTTTGAAAAATATCAGGCAGGGAATACTTTTAATTTGTTTAATACTGCCATATGTTCAACTAAAGTAAAATATTTTTACAAGCTTAAATATACTATGAATTTCAAAGCTTATGCCCATCTTGATTGAAATTATCATTTGCACTGACAGCCTCTATCGCTAAGACGATGGTGCTGCAAGCAATCAACACCTGGCAGGCCAATACATGCGTCAGGTTCCGGGATATTCAAAACGCGGACGGCAAACCTCATCTCATCTTCCAGAACGACAACTCGGGCTGTAACAGCTTCGTCGGCAGAATATCTAATACGAATGGACAACCAGTAAACCTTGCGCCAGGTTGTTTGACTGAGGTAAGTGAATATTTCGTAGGCAAATCAGGGAGCATTTTGTTGTAGTCATATAATTAGTTGAAGAAATTTCCCTTTGTTAAGTCATGTGTTTAGTTCGAGAAATATTTTTTTAACCACAGGATGGAAACCTCCTGTTTCATTGTGTGATGGGCGTTGGCAATTAATGTTGGTATGGTTAGAATGATATTTTTAATATCCATAATGTTCTTTTTAAAATGGTTTCCGGTGTTGCCTTGAGACCCGTTTAATGACAAATAATTTTTTGTAATTCTGACCGTCCATTGCATTTGTCTACCATGCACCTAATCATAATATTATACGATGCTTATTGTTATTATATCAGTCCTATTTTAACCGTTCAAACTTAAAAAATAGAATAAATTTTAATTGTATATAATTTTGAATTTTCTAGGTTGATACTCCTATCCATGAAATCGGCCACGCCTTGGGTTTACACCATGAGCAAAGTCGCTCCGACAGAGATAACGCCATTTACGTGGTGTTGGATAACGTAAAGCCAGACAAGAACTCCCGTGACCAATTCGCCAAAGAAGCTACGAACAACTTCAACGTCCCGTATGACTATTCATCGGTGATGCAATATTATTCAACGGTGAGTCGTGAATTAAAACTATATAATGCTTATGTATGAAGTGTTTAAATGAGTGCGTCACAGTTTATTGAATCATCCTTTTTTTGTGAGATCTTTCATAAGAACTTGAAACCGCACTTCCCTTATTGAGGCTATAGAATGTCGCTCGTAACTTTTCTTTGATAATCATCTGCACACAACGTGTGTATTTGCCATATCAAATTTCATGAAGCACATAAGGTATTAAGAAATAATGTCAGGGAGCCAACGACCAGATTGATATCACCATATAATATCTTCTGTATGATAATTACCGTGCTAGGTCTTGTTACCCATTAGCATTATGATTTCCGTTCTAACGTTAATGGCATCAGGGGAAAATGCAAATTTTTATGTGCGTTTTGAATGTAGTGAAAAAATTATTGATATGAACTTTATCTTTTTCATGCCTAAACCTCATTTTGCGACATTTAAAATTCCATCATCAAAGATTCATGTCTCCATAGTATCACGATGCAGTTGATGTGGATACGAGCTCGGTTATCATCCATTTGTTCTCATTGCCAGAGCTCCAAACGGAACCAAGATATTGATTTTTATGTAAAAAAATGCACTAGCCTATTACTGAGAATGAATTTGTTCACTTAATTAGTATTTTGGTGTAGTTCGGCAGAAGCTTTTATTCTATGCAAGTTTGATCGAAGACCAGAACATGCTTGTTTTAATTAGTATTTCTGCACGTAAGAATGCTTTTATACAAAAAATTTGCAGCGAAATTTCTTTCAATGAACAAATAAAACAAGTTTAAATGTAATTTAGAGTTTTCGTGACTTTTCATCATTCATTAAATTTATGTTATAAGATCCCATCGTTGGCTCATTAATAGGCTATAATTCTGATTACGCCATTCAATATTTTTGCCTTACTGTCTTGACAAAAATTTGAAGCCCCCAATATTTCTTTTGGATTAACACAGTGCGTCTAACCTGAAATTTGAATTCTTGAATCCAACTCACTTCAACGGTTCTTTCCAACAGGCTTTTTCCGTGAACAAGAAGGAAACAATGGTTGCAAAGGAACCATATGGGCAACTGTTCTTGGATCTGAGTTCTACCAGCTTCTCATTCATGGACAAGAGAATTGTTAACCTCCAGTACAAGTGCATTGGTTAGTGGCAGTGGTCAGAAGGAAGGAAGTTAAACGAATACAGTTTAAACACTTTACTTAAGAACGAAATCTAAGATACTAACATTAATCAAAGGAAGAATAACTTCTGAACAATACAAGGGCAGGTGAATTACCTCTAAATATAGACACGTGAGCGTGCCTAAGCCAACTAGATAGAAGTAACGACGTGAAGCGTCAACTCTCAACAATACTATGGGTCCTCGCCGGCTTCCTAAAAGCTCACACCAAACACACGGAAGGAGGCACACCTTCGTGCCCCACTCAACTTAGGAAGCTCAAAATTCCCGTGCTAGAGATGGCCGTGGAGGATACCGTGGCGAAGCCCCACGAGGAAGGTAGTAGGCACGTAGTGCTGCTAGATGCTAGTTCGACTAGACAGAAGAAATGGCTCCGGAGGTGACCTGGTCATTGACACCACGCAGGCCCACCGGCGTACCTAAATGAAAGGGCATATTCAGTATCAGGCCCCAGGCGCTGCCGCGCTGGGAAGTTAGAGCGAGCCGACTGCCGGGGCACTGACAAAATGACATAAAAAATGGCTGGCTAGTAAGGTAACTGGAAGGCTAAACTGAAACTGTTTGGTTAACAGTAAATCCAAACCTATTGGCAGATAATGGCAATGAGGACACTTGTAAATAATTTACATCCATAAAACAAAAGCTCCCCACTCAACCCAATTTACACGAGCGATACCATTTCGGTATAGTATGATGACAACCAATTACAAATTATTAATCACCGGACGCAGCTTACCGGTGCAAACCACAGTACAGCTACGCTCAGCTGGCTGGAAACGGCGAAGAGCGTAACAGATGCTCGCGTCTTCCGGACTCAATAGGTAGTGGAGCTAGGTTACACCGTTACCGACGCGCTAGACGTCGCACGCCAATTTAGCGGGAAATCCAACTGTCTAGCGAGCTTGCTTTCCCTCACAGTAATGCAGCTAGGAAAATAATTATTGCGCTCATAATTATCAGGTATCCTGACTATGTTCCTACTGATTCATCGAGGCAAATTCATTCTTTCTAATAAGTGACACTCCATACCATGTACATAAAGTTTTATGTTTGAATATGCTCGTCAGTGAGATGTTCGAACAATTTATTATTCAGGGCCCTCATAGACAAGAAAAAATATAACTCAGTACTCACTGCAGTGAGTGACATAAAGCGCATTTTCTCGTCGACGGAAACTTGAAGACACGGACAGACGGACAGACAGACAGACAGACGGACGGACGGACATGGCGAGCACAATAGTGCATTTTTCCATAAATGAGAAAATGCACTAAAAAGAGCGTAAGTACTTACGTTCACTTAGCGAATTTTGAAAGTATGGCCCCAGGTAGTCAGTTATGAACATCCCAATGCCGCTTACATCATGCCTTCCAGCAGTCTTTGATCGCATCTTAATTATTTAAAGGAGATATCAAAGCTGTTTGAATTTCGTGGGCATTTCAGTTTTTCTCTTTGTGATGTTTATAAATTTTCGCAGCTCACGCAATGATATTCAGAATAATTAACAATAAACAAATCATCCTGAAGTTATTCATTAATTCAATTTTTGTGTTTTTAAAAACATGGAAAATTATCCATTTTCTGATATTTCATCTCCATTGTTAATTGTGACGTTTAAATTTTGTTTATAAATTTTTGCAGTTCACGCTATGATATTCAGAATTATTAACAATATTATTCACCCACATCATCCTGAAATTATTTAATAATTCGATTTTTGTGTTTGTGATAACATTTTGATGTTTGTGCATAGCCTTAAACCTGAAGAAGTGCGGTGTGGCCGCTGATCCCTGCAAGAACTACGGCTACTTCGGAACCTCTTGCAAGTGTGTGTGTCCGCCTGGAACTTCTGGAACCAACTGTGAAACTTTGAATCAACCATACCTCCGTAAGTATTTGTTAGGAAAGATTAACTGCATGTCGAAATAATACTTCAATGCAGTCATTCTGAATGTGGTTGTTGTAGTAAAATGTACGTGAAGTTCTTCTATCTTTTCAACATGCAAGTTTAGTTTACACGGAGTTACTAGTACATAAGAATGGTATAAACTGACATAACAAATACTTCTAAATGCTCACACTTTCAAATGAAGTTTGACTGATGAAAATTGGTCATCATTTGCTCTCCTCAGAAGCCTTGGTTGCGGCAAAATTTCCACGCAGTAAAACAATAGTAGCTGAAGGACGAGTCACTTCGACTGGCTATCCATCACCCATCGCCGCAAGTAGGTCCAAGTGACCAAATATGTCGCAAGTGCAGAACAGAAAACAAATTATATAAATTAGATCTAGGATCTGGCTCATTACAATAATTGTAAATTAATTATAGTTGGATGTTTCATCAGAAAAAAATACCGTAATGTGAAGAGAGAAGATTATGAAGTAGGAGCACGCTAGTGAAGCTAGAGCTTCCTTATATGGCGACTAGAATTAAGATTCTAGAATATTTACATACTATATCTGTATTAATACCAAGCTCTAATTCATCATGACTATACAAATTTATGCCAGAAGAGAGAAATAATCAATTTCTTCAACTTCAGGCATAATACTCAACTGCATACCATTTACCGATCGAAACATCACTCCTGCAACAAACTATTTGCGCTAACATGGATATTATTACAAAGGATGTTTTATCAACAGCTTTTTAGTGTCTAGTAAAGAAGTTATGTCTAGGCTAATTAAAAATCCTAATACTATGTATAATACAATTTGTAGTCCAGTAATAAATCATTAATACTTTTGTTGTTTCACATCAGAGGATGAGTACATCCAGCTGATAAAGGCACCGGCGTGCAAGAAAGTTCGACTGACTTTTACAGCCTTCAAACTGACCCAACGCGCGACCGATAAAACCTGTGCCTATCAACAGTTGACCGTACGAAAGAATAACAATCTCGTCATCGCATCATCGTGAGTTCTCTCTAGAATTTCTTCTTCAAATTTTATGCTGCGTGCTTTGCATTTTTTGCCGTATCTATAACTGCAACTGTTGCACTGGAAAAAGTGTTCCTTTTCGATGAACAAAATTAAATGTTCAATGATCAATAAGAGCGGCAAATTTCACAGGCTTGACAGTCGGGATACGCGCCAAGTGAAGTATTTTTTTTGCCTTTTATTTGTATCAATTCATTCCACAAAAATTCTGTAGATTGATGTAGTTGGCTAATCACGTCGGTCGGGTATGGAGCGACGGATGTTTCGATGTTAACTACATTGATGATATTTATCAACCATCATATATTTTGCGTTCGAAGACCCATTTATTTATGTGATTTACCACTTTTGTTTTGCCCGACGACTAAACAATAACATCGATCGGGTTCCATACTATACTGACGATAAGTTGATGAATGTATTATTGAAAGACGAAATGAATCGTGTTTTTCAGATACTGTGCCAGTGAAATTGCCCCCGGTAAAGTGATCGAAAGCGAGGGAACCACAATGGTTTTGCACTTCAAATCCTTTACAACTGCGTCATCTCCAGGCTACTCCGCCACTATCACCTTCGTGCCCCAAGCATCTTGGTAATTGTTATGCTATATAATTTCTGTATGTCCATAATTATCTAGCTTCATGTACTTAATGATTGTAGGGTATTCGAGTTATATATGATACAAATATTTCATCAATAGATAAATTTTGGGAAGGTTGTTGTTTTCCGGGACTAACGTCCAAGAATCAAAATTTGAACCAGCGAATATACTAAATAATGACAACTCTCTTTCTCACTTCAAATCCTTTACAACTTCACCATCTCCAGGCTACTCCGCCACTATCACCTTCGTGCCCCAAGCATCTTGGTAATTGTTATGCTACATAATTTCTGTATGTTCATAATTATATAGCTTCATGTACTTGATGATTGTAGGGTATTCGATGATATATCGAGAAGTTGTATATGATATAAATATTTTATATATAGATAAGTTTCGGGAAGGTTGTTGTGCTTTCCGGGACTTACGTCCAAGAATCGTAAGTTGAACCAGCGAATATACTAAATAATGACAACTCTCTTTCCGAGATTGACAAGTGTCATTAAATTGTAAATTTAATTACCTAAGTAAGTTATTGAAACTAGGGAAGCATGTTGTACATATATCTATAGTGTATCTAGGCATCAATTCAGAATATACTATGGATAGTTAACTGATTTGGCCAAAGGTAACAGTAATAATTTCAAAACAGGTCTATGACATTAATATTCTTGCAAGTTAGTTTTTTTATGTAAAAATTCATCTTTATACTTGGATAAAAAATATACATAACATATAAAAAGTAATGATTATTCAAATCTGCAACAAAATGTTTTGCTGATTGTGCAATTAAAATGACAGCAATCCATTCGTAAGCTGCAACATTTTCTTGACACAAATAACGTACCTGTTTTTCTTTTGCAGCACCGGCCGTTAGTGATGTCATCGTAGGCATCCTGGGTACCTTAGCGTTGGGATGCTAAGTTACATGGATGCGTTGTATGGTTTCAATAATAGTTCAGTGATGAAGCAAAAACTCGTTTTATTACCCGCATAATCCCTCATTCCACTCAGTCTGACAAGCATTATGATACGGTCGCTCCAGATCTTAGAATGTCGCTCTAGAATCTAGATCGTCAGAAAAATGCAAACAACCGGTTTAAGTCGTTTACTTCTGAAGCCTGGCATAATTGAAATAGTGAAAAATGATAAATTATTGTATTTTCTCATGACAAAAGCGTTTCATTAGAAAAAGGCGAAAGTGTTTTTTCTGTNACCACATCAAAAATGCCACGTTCAAGTGGATTTCCGAATGAAAATGAAATTACGGCTTTTGACCTGGAAAACATTCTTTATAAGGCCATATGCAGCTATCAGCTGTTACAAATTATGCCCAGAACTAATGAAAGCCTAGAGCGAACTTAAAGAAAGAAAACATTCATACATTATTCAAAGTTTGAAGGCAGCCATTTGGTTTAATTAAATACATAGTTGCTGTTAATATTTAAATGTGAACGAAACCCAGATTTTGTGAGTGACATAAATTTCTGCCAATAGTCTCATTTGTTTGAACTTAACATCGAGATCATCACACATTTGTTGGGGCGTATCGTGCCTCTCTGGGAATATATAAAAAAGGAGATACAAGATGTCCCAGTCGGTTGGTGAACTGTGGGTTTTATATTAAAGATGGTGAACCAGCAGGTTTTGCAGGTGTGGTTGTTCTGTGTTCTTAATATTTGTTATCTGGATTCATGGCAATTCTTTGTAAAATTTTATTTTCTGTCATGCGCAGTGGGCAGTGGCTGTTATATCATGGCAGGCATATGGGTTTAATTGTTTCTGAATTGGGAAACTAACCGATAACGGACGCATACGAATTTGGATCTCCACCGAACTCGAAAAATGAGTCAATTTTTTAGTTGCACAGTAGCTGGGATAATTTCAGATATATGGGTTAAATCTTCTAGGATTTAGGTAATTAACATATAACTGCTGCTAGCAAACTGTGATTTCCACCGCACTCAATGTATGTTGTTAAGGATTTAAATTTAAGCCCAGTTTCTTTTCAGTATTTGCAGAATTTAGGTAAATCTTTCTCACGGCCTCAATTTAATTTAAATGCAACTCTAATGCAAGTAAAATTCTTTCAAATTCTCATATACAATGAAATGACATTTTGTGCAAGTATTATGCATGCCATAGGCCGGTCCTTTCATACTTCATGAAAGTTGCGATCGAATCTCTCCCAATTGACTATATTGGTGTACGTACTGCACCAATCGTTTTGTCACTCACTGCCATATTCATTCATGAACAGTTTTTTCTTCTGGTGAAATTAAGCATTCTAGATCACACCTGAACACAACAGAAACCTTCGTCGCCCTCACGCCTTAGAAATTCGGCAGTTTCTTTATTCCCACCACCTGCGCCAGTCGACATATCTCGAATTCCGTCTCGAATCTTGCGCGTTGTGAAGTTTCCGACCGTGGTGGCCTTTGCGCGTTGGGGAGTTTCCGACCGTGGTGGCCTTTGCGCGTTGGGGAGTTTCAGACCGTGGTGGCCTTTGCGCGTTGGGAAGTTTCCGACCGTGGTGGCCTTTGCGCGTTGGGAAGTTTCCGACCGTGGTGGCCTTTGCGCGTTGGGAAGTTTCAGACCGTGGTGGCCTTCGACTTCGTACACCGTGAAGATGACTGTTCTGTACTAAGCCTTCCCTCCCGTCTGCCTCCAGCCTGTTGCTGCAGATCTAAACCGCTAGTCTTGTCACTTCAGCGTGGCAATGCGTGCACTATAGACGACTGCTATGGTGGAGGCCAGAGGGCAAGGCGTCTAGGGTGCAGTGTCCTTGCCTTTCCAAAATCTGTTTATTTTGCATTGTCAAAATAATTTAAATTGTTTGAGTAAATTATATTATTTAAATTATAAACATGATCACAGTACCATATTTTATTAAAATTTCTTGATTTTAAATTTTAGCTTGGGAAACTGATTTCTTGAGTTCGATGCCATTTGTTTATTGGTTATATTTTATTCTCATATAACTATACTTAAATAAAGGCAATTCGTCCCTAATTACAGAAACATTAAAATGTCCCCCTGCTCAATTTTATCATTTATTTAGACACTGTACGTGGTCTCTTGATACTTCGACGGGGCGCTGATGGTAGCACCGATGTTAAGCTCCCCAACAGCACCAGGGGCCCCCACCGCAGCTGCATCCAGGAAGCAAGGCTGGGCCGCGACGTTCGTTGCTATTTTCGATGCGAAGAGTATCGCATATTATTGCTACTCTTTATAAATATTCCTTCTATACTGATCACTTTTTCAATCCCGGCTGATCATTTTCCACTATTTCCACGAAGTACCATTTTCCACTATACATTAGCACTATGCAAAGAGTATCGCATATTGCTACTCTAAATAAATATTCCTTCTACTGGTCACTTTTTCAATCCCTGATCATTTTTTTCAGTGAAGTTTTTTAGGATATTTGCCCATTTTTAGCGCATTTTCTCATTTATGAAAAAAATGCACTATTGTGCTCGCCATGCCCGTCTGTCCGTCCGTCTGTCTGTCCGTCTTTCCGTGACCTCAAGTTTTCGTCGACGAGAAAATGCGCTCTCTGTCACTCACTGCAGTGAGTACTGAGTTATATTTTTTTTACCTGTACAGTGACTGTAATGATTTCAGTTTTTTTGAAATAAGTCTCTTATGAACTGAGTAATAATCATGCGAATATATATAACAACAATGCCTTTCTTGTAACAGAGAACTCCCCATAATAATAAATGAATATTACTAGGTCAACTACGTTTCTCTATAATCTTTCACGACATCACAATGACATGAAATCAAAATTGCGACCACCAAATACTGTATGTCTTTCATGCCAAAGTAAATTTTATGATTTTGGCAATTTCTTCCATGTTTCTGGGGATATTATGACAGTTAAGTTACGTAATTGCTGGAGAAAAAACTCAACAAATGTTTTATTTAACAATTTTATGTCAACTCTACCTAAACACTGGGTTTTAAATCGATTAAAGTTTAATTTTGATATAATTTGCATACTGTGATTTCTCAAAGTGGACTATACGTTAAAAGACACATCAGTCATGAAAATCTCAAATTTTAAATGTCATTTTAAAACTAAAACTGCCGTTTAGATATAATTTTTTATGTACAAAAATTCAAAATTCTATAAAATGAACTTGAAAAAAATTAGTCGTAACTAAAAGACTACAGTCAGGTCCATGAAATGTGGGAAGGAGTAATGAAATGAGGGGAGCAAAGTCCGTTGACTTTTGTGACCTGTTAATATTTGGCTCCTTAGTCTGCGAATCTGTACCGGCCAGATAAGAGTCCGCCCAATCACCTCGAATTGCAACCTGGTCTTCACACCCAGCAGCTCGTTTAATTATTTCTTAACAGGCTACTAAATTACTGTGATCTGTAATCCACGTTTTTATGGTGAGGATCGAGAGAGAGAGTCATACAACTTGTAACAGTGACTCATTCCTTTGAATCTAAAAATTGCTTTAACCAACTATTAATTTCTTTATCGGTACTGATGTCGGTGATTTGTTCCTCCAGTGCGAACAACTACAAAATTATTCATTTCCTACTTGCCTCTGTACATGAACTTTGACGTTCTAATAAAGTTTCTGGGCTTAATTAACATCTTTTACTTCCAATTCTAACTAAATTTACTAATCCATTTGCGGCCGTTATTGAAACTTTAGAAACGAATGATTCCACAAGCCTGGAATGACTACAACCACTGCAATGGACTAGAAATAACATATTTTACAAGTTTGGTAGAGATCGAAGGTAATAGCGGTTGCTATAGAATAATAGTTTCGTCCAATGGAGACTTCGAGGTTTCAATTGAAAGAAGGTTTCACTTCTATCTGCACCATTTCTGTAACTCAACTGGTTAATGTATTTAATTAATTTAATTAATTTAATTAATTTAATTAATTTAATTTAATTTAATTAATTTTAATTTCGTTTAATGCATTTAAACGAAAGAAGACTCTAATAATGGTGTGTAACAAAATACGGTTAATGGAACCGCACTAATTTTATCGAAGTGTATCTAGATGTTGAATTCAACGTCGGAAATCAACACGAATTTCACGTTGCAACCAAAACGTTGATTAAATTTTTCTTACTATCCAGTAATCCTGTGATTTAAATATTGTTTTTTTACATTGTTGGGATAACATCATTCCAATATTTTACAATAATGTCAAAACCAGATCAACCAGAATGAGGTTGCTTAAATTTCAAAGGAAATAAGGGGTTCAATTTGAGCGAAGAAAGAATAATTCAACGTTAATTAAATGAGAGAATGCTTTCAGAGAACCCGCCTCCGTTGTTTTCTCTCATATAGAAAACTTGTCGAGAAAATAAAATACAATAAGCTCTACTTTTACGGTATAACGATATTATTATTATTATTATTTTTATTATTATTGTTCTCATGCATGTTTAACCAAGTAGACGAATGATAAATCATTTGGGTAATGAAACAAGTTTTTGCTTGTTGAGTGAATTATTTTTGATGGCATACAACAGGCAGTGCACGCCTCCCTATGTAAGATGTCATCAGAGCCCAATGTTATACGGCATGCCGATGCATTCACATGAATTTACTAGCGGCCAGTGCTGCAAAAAAAAGATATCGTTAGTTATAGCACGGAAATTTTTTCAGAATTACAACAGGTCGATACTTTTTAATTTAGAATTGAACTCGCACTATTCATTAAGAAATTTATGAAAATTTATATTTACACTAAATTTAATTTATATATGAATAACAATATTAATTTAAATATTATCTATATATTTTTACATAATATAAAAACATTCATTTTATGAATGTTTAAAATAAACTCATTATTAAAAATTCGATGTTCAACCCTTTTTTTCCACATAAATTTTCTTCTGAAGTTCATAATATTTCCTCTCCAGAAAAATGTGTCTTTAAAATATAAAGTCGTGTANTATAAAAAAAACCATTATGCAATATACAATTTCAAGGAAAAAATATCAGGGACTCACGATGATGCGATGACGAGATTGTTATTTTTTCGTATGGTTAACTGTTGGGGATAGCAGGTTTTATCGGTCGCGCGTTGGGTCAATTTGAAGGCTGTAAAAGTCAGTCGAACTTTTTTGCACGCCGGTGCCTTTATCAGCTGGATGTACTCATCCTCTGATGTGAAAAAAACAAGAGCATTAAGATAAAAAAAGTGATAATACTTTGTATTACGATTTTTAATTCGTTCATACATGACTCCGGTCATGGACACTTGATGATTGTAGCGAAGCCATTCTCCTTTATACAATCCATTTGTGAGCAAATAGTTGCTGGAGCGACGTTTCAAAAGAAATATGGGCAGCTGTTCAGCATTATGACAGACTCTAAGAAAATTTGATACATTCATGACTCTGCCATAAGTTTGTACAGTTATGTCTTATTAGAGCAATATATTATTGACCATGATGTCAATAATTATACTGCTATATATTGATATCATGCTATAAACATGAGCGAATAATGACCAGAGAATTCATAGATTTAGATTTTCAGGGTTGAACAATTCTTCAGATGACCATGGACGATCGAAAAGGTAGGTTTAATTCATGAAGTAATTTTAATTAACGATGTTTCGAAGTTGTAGGGAGCATTGACTACAGAAATTTCGGTGGAAATAAGTACATGATACATGCAAATATGAAACAACACGAAAATTTGGAACCGTGAAAATAACTCCGAGACAATCACAAAGTTCAGCAAATCCGGTAGTTATGAGATGGACTGGAGTCTAATCCGATATAGAGATGAGGATTTCAGCAATCGTCAGTCGGATTATGTCGGGCTACATTATGATGACATCATGCAGTGGCCCGACATTATCGCACGTGTATTAAACAAGCTAATTCTTCTGCCACTGCCAATGCCATATATGTAATGCTATATATAATGAGTATTCCATGATATTTACGGAGTGTTCTTATGGGATTGATGTTATTATATAGTAACATGAAATAGTGGCAAGGTTTACTGTGGAGTTCGGGACTTGAGTCTTAAAGTTACAAAATGTATCAAGAAAGTAGAAGTTCAATTCTAGTCTCCCCTGCGATCACAGAGTTCATAATCTTGTATGTACAACATTTCGAGCTGAGTTAATTTTTTAGTATAAAAAGACACGTGATAAAGTGGACCTTAATTAGGGATCTCAATTTGTCTACGAAGTGAATAAAAATTCGGTTGCAAGGTTTTTCGAGTATTGTGGTATTTGTTTTCTGGCGAGGTATGTAACTATTCGTAATTTACGATCAAAATAATAAACAAGATACCTGATTTGATTTATATAAATTTTTCGCTGTACCTGCTATATTTTTAGTCACTTGGACCTACTTGCGGCGATGGGTTTAATAATAAGAAGAAGAATTGTAGTAATTATAATAATAATGCTAATAATGATAAAAAATAATAATAATAATTATAATAATAATAATATCAATATTATTAATAGAGGCAGCACAAAGCAATTTAGGGCTGATGTCATTATTGCCATCGTGTAACTTTTGTTTAAATAAAATAAAATAATAAAGTTTGTTCCAGCCATGTTTTGACTCATGTTTTGCTTGTTTTTGAATCCATGTTATTAGGCCCGTTCCTCAAAGTTTTTTACATCGTCAAAATTAGTTTTAATTGCAGGTGAGTTTTCGTTTATTTTATTTTAGTTTTAATTTTTCATCTAAGCTTAGATAGCTGATGGATCTTTTAATACATTGAGAAATGGAAAATGTGAGTTTACTCTATAGATACTCTACAACTTTATATGTAAATGTGAGTTTTACTCGAGTATACGATGCCGTACTCGGACATCGTCTGTAACATTCGTTGAACATTTTGTACGTGGAGTCTAGTTCGAGCTTTACAAAATAGCGGTCGTCATTATATGTCGGTGGTTTCATATGTGGAATATATTCGATTCAAAGGTTATTTAACCTCGAAGCTAATGGCTTCGGCGCCCAACTAGATCATAAACACATGTTTTTAGAATAAACAGTGGTTCTGCTATTGAGCTGAACACCTGCTTAAAAGCTTTGAACAAATAGAGTCGAGGTTGTTCATATTTTCATGGCACGTGTATTCCACTCTGCTCGAAGCTTCCCTCGTTTCAGTGAATGTACAATTCACCTGAAATAATAAGATATTGTCTAGATTTTATTGTTAATAATCGAAACACTTTCACCATTCATTTTTAACTTTAGACTCAAAACGCAAGCGAATAAGTTTCTCATACTTTTCATATCCATTACTATTGAGATTTGAATTTTCTAACATTGCGCAACGACGAAGTTTGTGCAACGACAGACTTACAAAGAATACATAATATTTCTTAAATATTTTACCACCACCCGAGCAACCAGGTTTACTTGCTGGTTGAGCTTGTGTCAGCTAGTGACATTAGTTTGATTTTGAATAAAAAACATGGAAATGTTGGGGCAATATCTTTGATCGGCAATATCGGCAGCTGTAAAATTTCTTGCAACAATATTATTGACAGTAGCAGTTGCGTCATTAAACCTATTTTGGGAGGCTCCATATGATATTTATTCATATATATTTGATTCATATGAAACTGATTGATTTCTATGTTTTAGGAGAAGCACAAAACTATTTGAATGCAATTTAATCGCAAACAAATCAACATTATTCGAGTAAATTATAGAATCTTTTTCTTATAAATTTTGATTGAACCATGTATTATAAAAAATCCCAAAGACATTTTGGTTAATCTACGTACAAAAAATTCTTGGTGCCACAGAAGAACGAAAAATAACATTAACTGTAATGTAAACGTTTTCATTTGAGCAATCTTTTGGATGTGCTCAGTTCCTGTCGAATATACGATGTGGAAAATAATAAATTTCAGAAATAGAATGCGAGGTTGCCAGACACCACAAGTGTTGACATTAGATCGCGCGCTGGACGAGCTTCTCCTCGCACATTACTAACTCCTGCCATAGCGTGATCAGTAACGTTCTCAGTGCTCCACTAATCCCTTTACTTGTTTAGTCAATTTTGAGACTTGGTATTAGTGGCATTAAAGTGGTTTGAAATTTGTTTGGTAGAGGTTTTAATATTTTCACGGCAAGTATTAAGTTAATAAGTCACGATTTTTGTATGATATAATTCTATTCATTTTACAGATTTAATGCTTTTCAAATAGTAAAACTGAGAAATGATTGCTCTACATATGTGATTTATATTTATAAAACTTCAGTATATACAAGTTTCATGAATACTTGTATATATACAAGTTTCATGATATTGAATCCCTGAGCTAAGAGTTCAATGAGCCCACATAACTTGAACTCAAGTCTCATGATGTTTATATGTTGAATCCCTGACCCAGGAGATCAGTGAGCTCACAGAACTTGAATTCAAGTTCCGGGTATTGAATATCTAACCTGAGAGTTCGAGAGCGAACTTAGCTCGAGCTCAAGTTTCATGAGATTGAATCTCTGATCTGAGAGTTCGGTGAGCGCACATAACTTGAGCTCATGTTTCATGATGTTGAATCCCTGACCCAGAAAATCAGTGTGCCCATAGAACTTTAACTCAAGTTTTGGATGTTGAATCTCCGACCTGAGAGTTCGGTGGAGTTCACGTAAATTGAGCTCAAGTCTCATGATATTCAATCTCTGACCTAAGGGTTCCGTGAGCCCACATAACTTGAGCTCAGGCTTCATGATATTGAATCCCAGACCCAAGAGTTCGGTGAGCTCTCATAACTGGAGCTCAAGTTTCATTTTATTGAATCCCTCAGCTAAAAGTTCGGAGAGCCCACATAACTTGAGCTCAAGTTTCATGATGTTAATGTTGAATCCCTGACCCAGGAGATCAGTGAGCCCACTGAACTTGACCTCAAGCTTCAGATATTGAATCTCCGATCTGAGAGTTCGGTGAGCTCACGTAAATTGAGCTCAAGTTCGTGCTATTGAATCTCTGACCCAAAAGATCAGTGTGCCCTCAGAACTTGAGCTCAAGTTTCGGATATTGAATATAAAATCTGAGAGTTCAGTGAGCGAACATAGCTCAAGCTCCAGTTTCATGATATTGAATATCTGACCTGAGAGTTCGGTGAACCCACATAACTTGAGCTCATGTTTCGGGATATTGAATCCCTGACTCATGAGTTCAGTGAGCCCTCTTAACTTGAACTCAAGTTTCGTGTTATTGAATCTCTGACCTGAAAGTTCGGTGATCCGTCATAACTTGAGCTCAAGTTTCATGATATTGAATATCTAACCTGAGAGTTCGGTGAGCGAACATAGCTCGAGCTCAAGTTTCATGATATTAAATCTCTGACCTGCGAGTTCGGTGAGCCCGCGTAACTTGAGGTCTACTTTCCTGATATTGAATCTCTGACCTGAGAACTCGGTGAGCTCACATAACTTGAGCTCAAGTTTCATGATATTTAATCTCTGACCTGAGAGTTCGGTGAGCCCGCGTAACTTGAGGTCTAGTTTCTTGATATTAAATCCCTGAGCTAAGAGTTCGGTGAACCCACATAAATTGAGCTCAAGCGTCATGATATTGAATCCTTCACGTAAGAGTTCAATGAGCCCACACAACCTGAGTTCATACTTCATGACATTGAATCTCTGACCTGACAGTTTGGAGAGACCACACATTTTGAGCTCAAGTTGCAGGATGTTGAATCCATGACCTAAGAGTTCAGTGAGCCCACATTACCTGAACTCAAGTTTCATGATATTGAATCTCTGGCCTAAGTGTTCGATGAGCCCAAATAAATTGAGTTTAAGTTTTGTGATATTGAATCCCTGACCTAAGAGTTCGGTGAGGCCACATAACTTTAGCTCAAGTTTCATGATATTGAATCTCTGACCTGAAAGTTCGGTGAGCTCGCACAACTTGAGCTCAGGTTTTATGTCCGCCGGCAATGCAGAGACTTAAGCGTTTCTAAAATATCTTATGTGCCAGTATGACCATAATTTAAAAGAGAATATTTGTTTGTATTTTTGTGATTAATAATTCGAACATTCTTGGTAGTAAAAATTTTACGTGCGAGAAGACTCCATAATAGTAAATATATGTAAGTAAACGGCTCCATTATCCATGGTTATGTCCATGTGAGTTTCGCTAACAAACTTAATGATGAGCCGGAAAGTTGACTGAGTTTTTGTACTAATTATTTTGTGTATATCATGACTTATATGCTTTTAAAATTTCCATCCCTAAGATTTAAGGGTGAGATTAGTTTATGTTGGTCAATGACACTAATCAATTCGATAACTGTTCCGGAAGTTAAAAGCAACTCAGCCATTCAAACATAACTGTCTTGAAAAAGTAACTCTTCAAAGTTTGAAGTTGTATGAAATGTTTTGCAATTTATATTCTATTGTCTACAGGTTCACATCCTGTGGCAGAGTTCGTATGTTCAAACAACATTTAATGCTAATGCTGTCTGATTAAAAAGATAACAGTTAACTGCACTTTTTGGCAAACTTTTTCGTTTAATTGATTAAATATTTTGCAAATATATATTTTGTACCGATAATTATTCATTTATTTGTCATTCAAATCCAATTAGCTCTAATGAAAATATATGCAAGTTCTTCTATAAATTTGGAGACAATATTCATATTAACAAATATAATCAATGGATAAAAAATTTGCTCCTCTTACCATAAATCAATAATTATATATAATAAAAATTTAACATAACAACTTATCTCCCGGCATCAGTACCTACACATAAGAATGATCAAATGAGTCGAGTTTCATCTTATAGATCAGATTGAGAGGCGAACATTGTCTTAATAAGGAAACATATCACACAAATTTACAAACTTGATATCTCTCATGCTAGCGTATTATATACCTCAAAAAGATGCCACCGTGTTCGTTTCGCGGACTCACAAGTTCTTAAAATTAATAACTTTTTAACTTATACCACATATCATACTTTGTCAAACATGAACTTTCGACGCAGAACTCGTATACTCAGCCAAGTTCCGGCCGCGAATGCAGTTGTTTTTGTCTCGTGTGAAGTGAAAGTCACGTACGATATATAAAATATTTTTTATTTATATTTTTTGAGTGTTAAGTTCAATATTTTTACGACACGAGAGTTTTTTTGCCGGAAAATAATTCTTTAAAACACTTTAATTTATAGAAAAAAATTGCACATTTTTGCAATTCACTTATTTATGATTTTGATACCGTATGTGAAATTCAGTTCGAACACATCAAAATGACGGTCGTCAGCAAGTGTTGTGTCTCATTAGAATAGAATAGAAGTGTCGGCACTGAAGAAATAGGCCCATGGCCTGTTGCCGATTCTTGTTCATAGAATATAATAGAAGTGTCGGCACTGAAGAAATAGGCCCATGGCCTGTTGCCGATTCTTGAACTTTTCGTGACTTGATTCACAAGGGATCCGGCCTTTGGAACCCGATCTTTTCGTAATTGACGATTGATTGAGATAGCTGCTGGACTTATTGCCTTATTGGCTGAACATATAGAATAGAATAGAATAGAATAGAATAGAATAGAATAGAATAGAATAGAATAGAATAGAATAGAATAGAATAGAATAGAATATTTGCCTTTCCAAACTCTGTTTATTTTGCTTTGTCAAAATAATTTTCTTGAGTTGTTTAAATTATAAACATTATCACAGTACCCATATTTTATTAAAATTTCTAGATTTTAAATTAAAACTTGTGAAACTGATTACTTGAGTACGATGACGGCATTTGTTTATTGGTTTCATTTTATACTCATTAACTATATTTAAATAAAGGCCATTCGTCCCTAATTGCAGAAACATTAAAATGTCCCCTTGCTCAACATCCTTTATTTAGACTGTCAGGGAACGTCGGTTCAAAATTATATTTAGGGGGTATGCAAATCAAATTCAAGTAGGCAAGTTGCATTTATAAACTACAGTTAACGTTACAGGCTTAAAGTAGACAGGATACGAGGGAATTTAATTGATAATGGTACAAAGTGAATATAAATAGGTAAGAGAATATGAATGGATAAGTGAACTCGTGGGACAAGGTTCAGTCTTAATGATCTGACCTGCTCAAGATACAAGCCTAAATTAATATCCATGCAACTATATTGATCTGTCTTCACTTAGTTCAATTTTATCAACATAAATGCCAACATCCATATATAGTTTTATCCTAAGCTACACATATACACAAATATTGCCCTACGCTTATATGCTCACCTGCTCAGTGTGGGAGAATAGGGTCGATAATTTTATTCAGGAGACCCAGCACTGAGCAAAGTGACGGAATTGAAGAAAAAGTCTATTACAGTAATGTGGATGGACCCCTCACATAGACACTGTACGCGGTCTCCACCGGCAGCTGCATCCACGAAGCAAGTCTGGGCCGCGACGTTCGTTGCAATTTTCGATGCGAAGAGTATCGCATATTGCTACTCTTAATAAATATTCCTTCTATACTGATCACTTTTTCAATCCCGGCTGATCATTTTCCACTATTTCCACGATGTACCATTTTCCACTATACACTAGCAATATGCGAAGAGTATCTCATATTGCTACTCTTAATAAATATTCCTTCTACTGATCACTTTTTCAATCCTTGATCACTTTTTTCAATGAAGTTTTTTTTAGGATATTTGCCAATTTTTAGCGCATTTTCTCATTTATGAAAAAAATGCACTATTGTGCTCGCCATGCCCGTCCGTCCGTCCGTCTGTCCGTCTGTCTGTCCGTCCGTCCGTGACCTCAAGTTTTCGTCGACGAGAAAATGCGCTCTCTGTCACTCCTGTCTCTTATACACATCTAGATGTGTATAAGAGACAGNATCAACCAGAATGAGGTTGCTTAAATTTCAAAGGAAATAAGGGGTTCAATTTGAGCGAAGAAAGAATAATTCAACGTTAATTAAATGAGAGAATGCTTTCAGAGAATCCGCCTCCGTTGTTTTCTCTCATATAGAAAACTTGTCGAGAAAATAAAATACAATAAGCTCTACTTTTACGGTATAACGATATTATTATTATTATTATTTTTATTATTATTGTTCTCATGCATGTTTAACCAAGTAGACGAATGATAAATCATTTGGGTAATGAAACAAGTTTTTGCTTGTTGAGTGAATTATTTTTGATGGCATACAACAGGCAGTGCACGCCTCCCTATGTAAGATGTCATCAGAGCCCAATGTTATACGGCATGCCGATGCATTCACATGAATTTACTAGCGGCCAGTGCTGCAAAAAAAAGATATCGTTAGTTATAGCACGTAAATTTTTTCAGAATTACAACAGGTCGATACTTTTTAATTTAGAATTGAACTCGCACTATTCATTAAGAAATTTATGAAAATTTATATTTACACTAAATTTAATTTATATATGAATAACAATATTAATTTAAATATTATCTATATATTTTTACATAATATAAAAACATTCATTTTATGAATGTTTAAAATAAACTCATTATTAAAAATTCAATGTTCAAACCCTTTTTTTCCACATATATTTTCTTCTGAAGCTCTTAATATTTCCTCTCCAGAAAAATGTGTCTTTAAAATATAAAGTCGTGTATATTATGATTTAATGTCATGACATACCCGCAATTTTTACAGCCTGCTTCCACGTATGATAAATTTAACTAATTCCCTAGTTCAAGTTGGGATTTTAAGACGCAAGTCCCGTACTCCACAATAAACCTTCCTATTATAGCATTTAAATATTACATCAATCCCATCAGAACATCCCGATATATCATGAAATGCTTAAAAAGTACATGAAGCTTTATAATTATGAACATACAGAAATTATGTAGCATAACAATTACCAAGATGCTTGGGGCACGAAGGTGATAGTGGCGGAGTAGCCTGGAGATGGTGCAGTTGTAAAGGATTTGAAGTGCAAAACCATTGTGGTTCCCTCGCTTTCGATCACTTGACCGGGGGCGATTTCACTGGCACAGTATCTGAAAAATACACGATTCATTTCGTCTTTCAATAATACATTCGTCGACTTATCGTAAGTATAGTATGGAACCCGATCGATGTTATTGTTAAGTCGTCGGGTAGAAATATAGTAGTAAATCACATGAATAAATCAGTCTTCAAACACATAATTGATGATGACTGATAAAGTATCTCAAACTGAGGGCTTCAACACTCTTGCACAGCTAAATTTACAGTCCTCAAACACCGATGTCAAGTTGACTGGAGGCGACCAAACAGCGCCAAAAGGGGTCATTAATTAATTAATTACTCCTTATCCAACCGATGTGTATAGGCAAATACATCGATTCAACACGTCGACTCCGATTGCTTCGTCTTGTACTATTATCTCATTTTTTGTACTATTATGAAATACACAAATTGAGGATTTATGTTGATTTTTCATTGGTCCTGAGCATTATGCTACCGGAATAATATGTGTGTATAATGTGTTAATACCTGTAAATCAGAACTATATATTGTAAAGTAAAATCTATTTTGAAAGAAAGTATTGAAATAATTGAAAAGAGATATATATATTTACCACGATCTATTGGAGAAATAAACCTCGTGTTACTCACATCTACCACTTCTAAGTCAACGTGCTGAAAAAACTTTATAGAATAAATCGATGGAGATGGAATACTGTGATGATGACGGGTTCAGTTTATAGATAAAAAAATTTTATATTTATTCAAGAAATCCATCAGTTTAGAATCGCGATCATCATTAGACTATTAAACTACAGAGAGACTACAGAGAGAAGAGGGACTTCGCTCTGTCCTGCCGAGGTAAATAAATGACACAAATAAATACATGTCGAAATGCACAATACAGAAAGATAATTCAATAAACCAAAATACAATTCATGGACACTTCTTGAAGAGCACTAATCCAAATTCACTCGTACCCGAGGATAGCGTACTGCAGCCTATAATAGCTCAGTCAGCCTCACAGGGACACCAGAGACAAAGTGCTCTAACTTGACTGGCTAGGCCTTACAACAGGTACTATTCCGCGCAGTAGTGCGGATAACATTCTTACAAATACTCATAAGGCAAATGAAAAACTATTACATTTGCCTTTTTATGGAGGCTGATTGAAAAGGACACTTGTGCAGAGCAACGGTGATAATTAAACATTTATAAAAAAAACCATTATGCAATATACAATTTCAAGGAAAAAATATCAGGGACTCACGATGATGCGATGACGAGATTGTTATTTTTTCGTATGGTTAACTGTTGGGGATAGCAGGTTTTATCGGTCGCGCGTTGGGTCAATTTGAAGGCTGTAAAAGTCAGTCGAACTTTTTTGCACGCCGGTGCCTTTATCAGCTGGATGTACTCATCCTCTGATGTGAAAAAAACAAGAGCATTAAGATAAAAAAAGTGATAATACTTTGTATTACGATTTTTAATTCGTTCATACATGACTCCGGTCATGGACACTTGATGATTGTAGCGAAGCCATTCTCCTTTATACAATCCATTTGTGAGCAAATAGTTGCTGGAGCGACGTTTCAAAAGAAATATGGGCAGCTGTTCAGCATTATGACAGACTCTAAGAAAATTTGATACATTCATGACTCTGCCATAAGTTTGTACAGTTATGTCTTTTATATTTTTAGTCACTTGGACCTACTTGCGGCGATGGGTGATGGATAGCCCGTCGAAGTGACTCGTCCCTCAGCTACTATTGTTTTACTGCGTGGATATTTCGCCGCAACCAAGGCTTCTGAGGAGAGCAAATGATGACCAATTTTCATCAGTAAAACTTCATTCAAAAGTGTGAGCATTTAGAAGTATTTGTTATGTCACTTTATACGATTCTTAGGTACTGGTAACTCCGAATAAACTAAACTTAACTTGCATGTTGAAAAGATGGAATTACTTCCCGTACTTTTTAACTACAACAACCACATACCGGATAACAAGAATGACTGCATTAAAGTATTATTTCGACATGCAGTGAATCTTTCCTAACAAATACTTACGGAGGTATGGTTGATTCAAAGTTTCACAGCTGGTTCCAGAAGTTCCAGGCGGACACACGCACTTGCAAGAGGTTCCGAAGTAGCCGTAGTTCTTGCAGGGATCAGCGGCCACACCGCACTTCTTCAGGTTTAAGGCTATGTACAAACATCAAAATGTTATTACAAACACCAAAATTGAATTAATAAATAATTTCAGGATGATGTGGTTTGATTTTATTGTTGAAAATTCTAATTATAATAACGTAATTATACTGCAAAAATCCATGAACCTTTATAATCAGAAAAGTTATCAGACATCCAACAATGGGAACAACACTATGCAGTGTGTCCCAAAAAATACGATATTCAACTTTGAATGGCTGTAACTCGAAATGTGATAGAGTTAAAAAATTCGGAAGGTCAGGGTTTATTCCCTATGTTTTTCTCCATCTCTCCACCAAAAATCAGACAGATCGATGTAGCCATAAACGTTTGATAGAACTTTCAGTGACATATGCTAAAATCGTGCTTGCCCAAAGCTTCAGTAAGATCATTTTGCATAATCATTACGTTGTCTTGACATGTTTTCTTTCCGCTGTTTTATTTTTTGTATCTTTGGTAAGACAAAAACATGGCAATCTTTGGTGAGAGGCAATCATGACAATCTTTGGTGAGAGACAATCATGATAATTTTAGGTGAGAGGCAATCATGACAATCTTTGGTGAGACACAATCATGGCAATCTTTGGTGAGAGAAAATCATGGCAATCTTTGGTGAGAGACAATCATGTCAATCTTTGGTGAGAGGCAATCATGACAATCTTTGGTGAGAGACAATCATGACAATCTTTGGTGAGACACAGTCATGGCAATCTTTGGTGAGACACAATCATGACAATCTTTGATGAGATAAAATCATGGCAATCTTTGGTGAGAGACAATCATGGAAATCTTTGGTGAGAGGCAATCTTTGGTGAGAGGCAATCTTTGGTTTTGAAATTGATGATTTTCTCTCACCAAAGATTGCCAAGATTGTGTCTCACCAAAGATTGCCATGACTGTGTCTCACCAAAGATTGTCATGATTGTATCTCACCAAAGATTGTCATGATTGCCTCTCATCGAAGATTGCCATGATTGTCTCGCACCAAAGATTGCCATGATTTTCTCTCACCAAAGATTGCCATGATTGTGTCTCACCAAAGATTGCCATGACTGTGTCTCACCAAAGATTGCCATGATTGCCTCTCATCGAAGATTGCCATGTTTATATCACCAAAGATTGACATGATTGTCTCTCACCAAAGATAAAAAAAATAAAAAAAAGAAAACATGTCAAGACAATGTAATGATTATGCAAAATGATCTTACTAAAACTTTGCGCAAGCACGATTTTAGCACATGTCACTGAAAGTTTCATCAAACACTTATGGTTACATATCGATCTGTCTGATTTTTGGCGGAGAGATGGAAAAAAACATAGGAAACAAATCCTGACCTTCAAAAATTTTTAAACTCTATTACTTTTCGAGTAACAGCCATTCAAATTTGAATATAGTTTTTTTTGGGGACACCGGGTATAAAACGTCACAATTAACAATGGAGATGAAATATCAGAAAAGCGATAATTTTCCAGGTTTTTTATAGGCTTTAACAAAGAACAAAACGGAAATACGCAAGAAATTCAAACGGCTTTAATATCTCCTTGAAATAATTAAGGTGCTGTCACAGACCGCAGGAACGCGTGATATGTAAGGCGACAATGGGATGTTCAGAACCGACTACCTCCATAGTTGATTGTTCCCCACTTTCAAGCATATTCAAAAATTAAAACTTTTTGTGAATAATATAAAGTGTCACTTATCAGAAAGAATGAATCTGCTTCGAAGATTTTAATTAGTTATTAGTTAGGATACCTGAGAATTGAGAGCGAAATAGTTATTTTAGAGCAATACTAACCAATGCATTTGTACTGGAGGTTAGCAATCCTCTTGTCCATGAATGAAAAGTTGTTGAGTGTATTCAAATTCAAGAAAAGTTGCCCAAACGGTTCCTTTGCAACCATTGTTTCTTTGTTGTTCACGGAAAAAGCCTGTTGGAAAGAACTATTGAAGAGAGGTGGATTCACGAATTAAAATCTCAAGCACAACTAACTGTGTTAATCAAAAAGAAATATTTGGGCTTCCAATTTTTGTCAAGACAGTTAGGCAGAAATTTTTGAAGGGCGCAATCAAAAATAGTGTCTGGTAATGACCCAGCGATGAGATCTTATGACATCAATTTAAAGTATGTTGAAAAATCAGGAAATCTCTATATTACATTTGAAATCATTTTATTTGTTAATTGATAGAAATTTCGCCGCAAAATTTGAAATGAAAGCATTTCTGCTTGCAGCCATAACAATTAAATGAAAAAATTGCTAGTGATGGGCAAGTACACAGTTTTTTCACACAAAAATTTTTTATTTCTTTATGCCGTTGGAGCCCTGTCACTGAGAACAAACTGAGGATATTCGAGATGGTATCCACAACATCAGCTGTATCTTGATACTATGGAGACATGAATCTTTAGAGTTGGAATCTCAGAGTGTCGCAAAGTTAGGTTTAAGCATAAAAATGAAATAGCTCAAAAACAATCATTTTTTCCGAAATTTAAAACGCGAATAAAATTTCTATTTCCCCGTGATGCCATCTCCATGATTTGGATGCAAAATGAAGGATAAAACTGACATTTCACTAATTAATACAATGTAAAATCAAACTAATAATACTAATGGGTCGCAAGATTTATCACGTTAATTATCATACATAATAAATCATGGTAATATTAATCTGCTAGTCGTGTGCTCGCTGATTTTATTAGTTTTAATACCTTTTATGCTTCATAAAATTTCATATGACAAATACACACGTTTTGCGGCAGATGATTATCAAAGAAAAATGTCGATCGATTCTCCACTACCACAATTTCCGGAGTGAGATTTTCATGTTCTTATTAAGATCTCACAAAAAAAGGACGATTCAATAAACTACGACACACTCATTCAAACACTTCGTACATATGCATTATAGAGTTTCAATTCACGACTCACCGTTGAATAATATTGCATCACCGATGAATAGTCATACGGGATGTTGAAGTTGTTCGTTACTGCCTTGTCGAAAGCGTAACCCAAGCCTGGCTGAACGTTGGCTAGCACTACGTAAACGAAGTTGTCTCGGTCGGAGCGGTTGTGCTCATGTTCGAAACCCAAAGCATGACCAATTTCATGAATAGGAGTATTAACCTGTAAAATTAAAAAAATTGTGTATAGTGAAATTTGGGCATATTTTCATGCGGGAATGGATCAAATAGAACTGCAACCAAACAATTATCAATTATCATTATATATGATGCAAGGTAAATAAATGCATTGGACCGTCAAATGCCATGAAAATTATTTATGTTTATATGGGATCCAAGCCAACACCAGGAAAAACTTTTGACTAAAACATTTGCATACTAAATAAGTTACCCTAAACAAACATGTGGTTACAAAAATAAACTATATAGTACTAAAAAGAAGGCCACAAAGTGAAATTCCTCCAACTAATTATATGACTGAAAAAAGACACTCCCCCATTTGGCTACATGATACGCTCTTACCTCAGTCAAACAACCTGGCGCAAGATTTACTGGTTGTCCATTCATATTAGATTGTCTACCGACGAAGCTGTTACAGCCCGAGTTGTCGTTCTGGAAGACGAGATGAGGTTTGCCGTTCGCACTTTGAATATCGGTGAACCTGACGCATGTTTCGGCCTGCCACGTGTTGATTGCTTGCAGCACCAACGTCTTGGCGATAGTGGCTGGAAGAGTATGTGAATAATTTCAATTAAGTTGGATATAAACTTTTATTATTATACGTTTTATTACTATCACGTGTTAAGGGGAGCGTCTGGAAACTTTGTATGAAAGATTTCATCCAAATTAAACTTATGAACGTACAATACAACTTTAACGTTTTCACTGAGTGCTATTCTGCCAACATTGGAAATATAATCAACCTGATCAAATAAGACTGAATTTTTCCCAGGCTATATATATACGCCCTAGCATTCAATAGTTCGTGATGAACTTAATCGCTTAATATAATATTAATTTAGCGGTTACAGCATTTATTGTGCCGTAGGCCTGTTGCTGATTCGTAAAATTGCAGAACATTCACAGCTTGTTGCTGATTAGAACACGCAACTCACTGCTTGTCAATTTTGACTAGAAACTGGTGCACAAAGCTGGGCTCGAACCCGCACCTTTCTGCTCCAATCCTGGTACTCTGAACTGTAAAAACACTGGGCCACCCTGTCCAGATTTCTAACCGATTATCCCAGCTTCTGTCTTTCTTTTCAGTACATCTTTTCAGAATATATTTAACAATAAATACGAAAAATTATTATACCAACTAAGTAAATCATTGTAGCTAAAGTCAATTCTCGCACTTCACAAAAAAAGCCTACTAAATAATAATAAAAATACTGTAAATGGAGCAATATTTTCCGAAACATTTATTACAGGAAGACTTCTATTCATATCAGGAAATACTTTTTTCAATAAACGTTTATTTGAACGCGCAAACTTAAGTGAAGTTAGTTCGGTTGATTGACTAAACAAACATAACTTAATGCAAAATGGTTTGAATATTTGTGAGTGAGCATGTTTTTTATTTGAAAATTTGAATATATGTACACTTGAATATTCGTGTGTACATATTTTTATAGTGCAAATTCATCCCATTAAGATCATTTATTAATTGATTCTCCAGGTATAATCGAAACAGGAATGAAGTTTGAGGAACGTTGAAGATATGTTTCATAGATTATTTGTAAATCAAATAACATATTTTACACTTTCAGTGAGCAGTTGAAGAGTTATTAAACCAGCATGCTGAAAATGAGATTTTAGGTTTGTTCTATTTAGTTCAGCAACTCTATAATGCATTAGTGAAGTGATACTAATTAATCAGCAATGCTCGTCGCTATCTCTAATGGTTAAATCTCCGTATTAGCTAAGTAATATTCTCAAAAGTATTATTCTCTAAGTAATATTCCAATAAATATTATACAGGGTGAACCAGAATTAACTGACCCTTTTAATTTGTTAATAAATAAAAAACTAACAACGTTATGAAGTTGAAACTTGTTTTATTTAAAAGAAGAACATTTTTATGGTAATATTGTATCCTAGTTAAAATATTGTATCCTATTACAATATTTTATTATTGTATTAGTTAATATATTTATGATGTATTAATAATATGTATTAGTTAAAATATTGTATGTAATATTGTATCCTAGTTAGTTATTGTATCCTAAAAACTAGGATACAATATTACCATAAAAATGTTCTTCTTTTAAATAAAACAAGTTTCAACTTCATAACGTTCTTAGTTTTTTATTTATTAACAAATTAAAAGGGTCAGTTAATTCTGGTTCACCATGCAAAATAAATAATAACGAGTGGTGGAATCGGCAGCAGACTCAGACATTTCAAGACACAGACTCAGACATTTTTTCAAGAACGGCAGCGTACTCAGACATTTTTGCAAAGCTAAAGGAGTCATGGCCTGTTGGCATATGTGGCTGATTCAAATCATTTTCATAAAAGATAAATTATAACGGTTGTTGGACTCGGTACGCCGCTTTTAAGTGGTAGTCATCTCTATAAAGTCAAGTCTTACGTGTGGCGAAGCGATAGTTGACATAGACGTAGCCGTCTGCAGCAGCTGGCCACCAAAGGGCGCTGTTGGCGATGACTTTGCGCTCCTCAAGAGCTCTTTTCTGCTCCTCCGTGAGCAGAATGTCGCCTTGGTACAGGTCTGGGTTCTCTAGGAGGCGGCGTGTAGACTGGAAATCCGGATTAAGATGTAATAGGTACAATGATTTGAATTTATGCTCTTTTTAGCGCATTTCCTCATTTATGGAAAAAATGCACAATTGTGCTCACCATGTCCGTCGTCCGTCTGTCTGTCCGTCCGTGACTTCATGTTTTCGTCGACGAGAAAATGCGCTCTCTGTCACTCACTGCAGTGAGTACTGAGTTATATTTTTTTCAATAAAATGTGAGCTTCGCGTTCCAGTCGAGATGAAAAGCCAAAATGGCATCAAACCTTTATGAACTATAACATTTTTGACCTCAGAAAAGCTGAGTGCATAAATGGTCACTCGAAGAACATAAGTGGAAAAATATAAAGCAAAGGAAACTTAGTTGCTACAAAGACTGCAGTCAATAACTTTGGGAACATATTTTTTGCTAAGTTAGATCTGACACTTGGTTTTCACAAATTTTTGGCGTCAGAATCTGAGAATAACCTCAGATTTGATCCATCACGTCAATTTTTTAGACTACATGATATTTTAGAGTATCGTAAAAAAATACATTAATGGGAATATAGTAAAAACGTAGTAAAACGTATCAAATAAAGCGTTTACTAGTGCTTCAACAATAGCCAGCCATCACAGTAGGGTAACATGGGGCAGCGCGCCCCACCCCTTTTTTAAGCTAAATTTTTTATTAAGTTCTAATTGGTACGAGGTGGTTCTTGGTTTTGTTTAAAGGTACAACTAATGAGGAATATATGATGTGAATTAGACGCCTATATGTTTATTCAATTTTTAATGAAACACTATTTTGTAAAAGTGTCAAAATGGGCCCATTGCCCCACCCCTGGGGCAATGGGCCCATGGGCTCGGAGCAAGGCGCCCACCCTTGGTCCCTTTACCACAAATGCATATTTTTCGTTTAAAAATGAAAAAAAACACTTTACACTTAAAAATAAGAAAATGTAATAAAAAATATGACATTCACTTATTTATTAACAACTCAAAAAATCATATACTTACCTTGAAAAAAATATACTCTTGGCTTAAAAAATCTATCACTGAATATCACGGAAAAATATTTCATTGACATAAAAATATATATCCTTGACTTGAAAAATATATCCTTGCGATAAAAAAGTCGTCCTAAACATGAAAAAATGTATCCTTGACTAGAAAAAATATATTTAGTTGATCAGAAAAGAAACGTCGTTCCAGTTTCGTCCGTAATCCAGAGATTATGTGCAGAGAATTCGTACGTAATCGTGATTTCAGCCAACACCATAAAAACTCATCAACTTTTGGCTCATTGGTGTTGACTGAAATCAATTTTTGGCAAGGCAAGAGTCAATAACTCGATAAGGGGTCATAAATACGCATAACTAGAAACTAAACCTGCTGTTTAAATCTTAATTAATTGAGCTCCCAGCTCCAATTAACAAGTTTGTTATGTGAAAAATGAAATTTAATTCTCATGCTGAACCTAGCTTTTGGAAGCTCTCCAAGAGTTGTTGGACAATGTTGGCGTAAGTTAATGCTCGTGTATTGCCAGGAAAGTCTAACAATGTTTTTGAATGCTGACCAACTATTATTTTCAATTTCTGTCATCGTTACTAAGAAATGTTCATTTCCAAGAAGCTGTCAAATTTGTGGACCATCAAAGGCACAGGCCATTAACTTTTCAGATGACAGGCTAGGAAATTTTCGACACAAGATACATGAAACAGTCTCTGGTCGGTCAAGTCTTTGCGGTGAATATTCGACTACACCCAATGTTGTGCACGAGTTATGCTGTCCCACAAACACAAAAATGAATTTCTTTACGTCAGCATATTTTTCACGCGAACAACCTGAATGCATGGTCAATTGGAATCGAACCAAATAAATTTCCATTGTCGAGAACACACGTCAAGCTCCGCTCTGATCTTTCTATAAACGCTGCGTTATAGTATGAAATTTCCAATTCTCCGATTAGACCACTTACATTATGACATAACTCATATCCACCATCACTTTGAAAGTATTGCAAAAGTGCCTTTTCTCATGTTCGAAAATAAGATACTTTGGCTCCCTTTCCAAGCAAGTTTTTCTCATTGAGTCGTGATGCTGAGAACTAAGATGCTTTTTTGGGTAGTTCCAAATCTCGGACCAAATTATTTAGCTCATGCTGCTCGAATTCCTTACGTGGGAATTATGTTCAATTTCGAAATCCTCAACGTTAGAGTTGCTTTCATCTGCACAAGATCCGTATTCCTCTTCTTCCAAAGAAGGAAATTCATTGAAAAGTGACACGGGTATTTTGGCTGAATGGACGTATGTAGCTGACGGTAAACAAGGATAAATTTGTTTTTCTTGTTATATCCTGATGTTTTCATTGTACAAAAACCATCACTTGAATGATCTTGGGCTCGCGCCAAATCATTATTTTGGAAGTTTAATGGAAATTAAATGGAAGTTTAGCATGTGTTTCCTTGCTCCACTTCCATAAGCCCTCAACACACTTTCACACACATTATGAGATGCCAATGCTTTATCTTGGATCACCAAGTTTCAATTTTAAAAAGGCAAAATATACTCGTCTGACAAAGATACTGATGTTTGTCATTTGACAGATATGGTAAAACCACCACATTTGTAACAAAATGAATCGGCACATGGAAAACGAACGTAACGTGATAGAAGAAAACTAAGAACAGTTTTGAAATCAGGATGCACTATTCTTCCAAAAACAGCAAAAATTGTATCTCAACAGAAATTGATTTTAATTTTGTTACGCAGTGTAATCAACAGTCTGTAAATCTCAGAATAGCTTATAAACATTTCTCACAAACAGAGGCCACTGAACCCGAAAATATTATACTGGTAAAGTTTTTATTTTTTTTTGCATTGAATAATTAAGAGTGAAATGTGCCTCTGCATGATTTATATACCACTTTCACCTCCATAAGTTCGCGATCCAAAGCCAGCTGCTCGTCGTCGGTGAGGTTGCGGGCATCAAAGTGGTTCAAATCATCCGCGACTTCTCCATCTTTGGGGACCTAGGCAGATAAGAACGGAACGTCGTCAAACATCGTTGTACATTTGATAAGCGGAGGTAAATGGATGTTCATCTCAAGAATGAGAGGAGATATCTGCAGGGTTTCATAGATACAAATATTATCAAATTAAACACGCTCAACAATGAGAAATTTCGCTGTGAAATTAAATATAATTGCAGTTAGTTGCAATATAGTGCCCAAATGAAGAAATCTCGATCATTGCTTACAATAATATCGGACATTGTTCGTGTGGTTTAAATAAATTAAAATGAACCACAAACACTAAAATGTAGTTTCCATCAAATAATGTCATCAATAACTACTTGTAATTTTAAATAAATCAAGTCAGCATTCACAAAGGAACAATTTCTCAAAGACTCGCCTCATCAAGCAGTGCCGGCAGCGCTCCAGCCATCACCACCAAGGTGCACACAACAAGCAGGGACTTCATATTGGCCACGATGAGAAGACTGTGATGTCTGCCATCGGAGAACCACCAGGTTTTATACTATGCTCGAGTATGACGCAACCTTGAGTGAGATGAAATAGTTGCAATGGTTCTCAAAGGTTTCTATTCATGTGTAAGCCATCAATCTGTTTAATGGACCGAACGGCTGCAATGAAACTATTGAAGAACTTTACCTTCAGTTGGGCGCACTCACAGCAATTTTCTGAACAATTCGACGTCATTAATCTAGGAATGTCATTTTTTTGGAATGTCATTTATCTAGTCTTTTGTATTTTATTACAAATTTTTGGCTTTTGATTCAATGCTTTACTGGTCAATTTGCGTCATAAAAGGGCTATGGAGAAATATGTATTCCTTTGCTTACGTCAATTAAGCTGCACATTTCAATGAATTTTTAGGTCTTCCATGATGAATTTAGAACTGTAAAAAGATTTTTCATATGTGATGAATGAAAACATTTTCAATGGGTTAGGAAATCTATACAGCCTTGATATGCATCCAAGACATGTTTCATGTTGCATGGAACACGAAATAATTCAAAGGAATATGAAAAAAAAACTTTCAGCTGATGCGTTCAAACTATTATCAATACGCACTATATGACCGAGCTTCTGAACTGAATACAATGTTAGCATTACGTATAAAAAACTCTGAAGGCAAAGAATAAAAATTTTGGAACTATTTCGGCTAACAACGAATGTTTTATGATATTTTAGAAAATGAATGTTGTTGCATTGTAAACGTCGTTAATATGTTGAAATTACTTTCTGAGACCTGCCTCATGATCTACCAACACAATTCGAAGAATCACCCACCAGGCAAATGACGTTGAAAAAACGCTTAATTAACGTTTATTCAGCATTACATTTAATGAAACGTTGATTCGACGTTCCATCGTTGACGCTCCGATTATGAACGCCTTCAAGAACAGACTAGACGAAGCTAGCTATGCAGAAGCTTTGTTCAGTCTTAAAATGCCTAGCAAATTACGGAGCAGGCAATAAGTCCAGCAGCTATCTCAATCAAGCGTCAGTTATGGAAAGATCGGGTTCCAAAGGCCGGATCCCTTGTGAATCAAGTCACGAAAAGTTCAAGAATCGGCAACAGGCCATGGGCCTATTTCTTCAGCGCCGAAACTTCTATTCTATTCTTCTATTCTAAGTGTCTGGTGGGGTTCGATTCCTTGAAAATTATTAGCAAATGTATTCCCTGACTATAGTAATGGAAAAAAATAAACAAAGAAATTCTGCAATCTAATTCTAGTTCCTGATTCTATAGCAAATTAGTAAATAGCATGTATCGCCTCCAAACTTTTTTCAAACAATACGTAACATTTCACGAGTTTTGTAACAGTTCAAGTTCATCAGCGGCAGTTGTGCGGCTATATAAAGCACACCTCGAAAAATACTTTGTAGTTATATGCACGTAAAATTCTGAAGTAATAGACTTAGCACTCTGGAACGGTGGCCAAGACGTTAGCTTTTTACACATACATTCGCAAATGTAAAAAAATTGTCAGACATATTTTACTAACTGTCATTAACCATGAAGAAAAATGATACAAAATTGGAAAAAATCCTTGCAAAACCTACATATCGGAATGTAGAAAACACTTAAAAAATGTTTTGTAGAGCATTACATGTTTGATATTAAAACATACCTTGGGGCTCTGATTATTTTTTCCAAACAACAACCCTAAGTAAAGAAAGAAAAGAAAAGAGACGATACAACAACGCTCTAGTCCATGACACAAAACAAAACACAACAAATCACAGAACAAAAGTAAATTGACTTCGCTCATCTCATGACATCACAACACAAAACATAGCAAGGAAAAGACAATACACAAATCACATGACAAGAGATGAAAAAAATATTTTTCAAAAAAGTCGAATAAAAAAAAAAAAAAACACAAAAAAAAAAAAATACACAAAAAATAACGTCGAACCTGAAGTTATAGTCTGAAAAAGCATAGTGTTTGTAAATGCCATTAAAATTATAGAGTACTACGACTAATGTAAAGTACTTTGAGGAACTACAGTATGCGAAATAAATTAACATTAAACTTGAAATAGATTTTAAACTCATAGTTTAAATGGCGCTAACACAAAATTGATACAAGAAACCTTTCTGAAGAGCGTTTTTCGGCAATGACGTTGAATAAGTGGTGAAAAATTCACCAAAATTTTAGAGATATTGCATTAGCCATAACATCGATTTTTTGTAACAAAAATCCACGTGTTTTTTTAAATGCTCGTACAATTATTATCTAATGTAGAATTTACTGATTTCACGAACGTATAATTATTACAGTCACTGATCAGGGAAAAAATTAACATACATATATAGATTAATTTTTTGCCCTATAAATATATGAAATTAATCTAAATAATAATGCAGTGTTTTCACATTTTCCTGAGCAGTAACTAATAATTTCAGGTCTGTGAAATCAATCGTTTCTAAATTAGGTAATAATTGTGCGAGTATTTAAGAAAAAAATCTGTCGAATTTTGTTAAAAAATCACACATGTTATGGATTGATAACAAGGTCAACCTTGCTCTAAAACCATTCAGAGCACATCACAATGATATGAAATCAAAATTGCGACCGCTAGATATATATCATCGAAGTAACTTTTGCGACAGCTAGATTTCATAGAAATTGCTTCATCTAAAGTAAATTTTGTGGTTGATGTAATTTCTTTGAAAATTTGTAGGAGTTTTTTCTTACCATTTCTTTCACGTCATTGCTGGAGATGTTTTCCTTCTCATAGGTCTTTTGCTGCAATTCTATATGTTAGCCCCTACCTGAATTTTTAGTTTGCCTTACATAGGCGATCATTTTCAATGTTGATGCTGATATAATTTGCATACTGTAGCTCCTAATAGTGGACTTTAAATAACACCTAGGTATGGATAAACTAAAATTTTAATGGTATTTCCAAGAGCAATGTTTTTCCATATTATTGCTTCGGGTTTAATTTATGTTATTTTTCGTGTAATTATAAAATTCAAAAGTCCATGAAACGAATTTGAAAAAATTAGTCATAACTTGAAGCCTACATGCAATCATGTCCATGAAATGTAAAAAAGTGTAATAAATAATCAGAGACTGTTATAATTTTACGTTCGGGAAATCAGTTGTTTTTAAATTAGGAAATAATTGTACGAGCATCTATGAAAAAACCACGTGGATTATTGTTACAAAAGAACTCCATAGTTCGTCGATACCGATGCAAATTCTGTGGTTAATGCAATTTATTTAACATTTGGGAAATTTTTCACTACTTCTTCAACGTCATTGCTAAAAAATTATAGCTCAGTACTCGCTGCAGTGAGTGACAGAGAGTGCATTTTCCCGTCGACGAAAACATGAAGTCACGGACGACAGGTAGACGGACGGATGGACGGAAATGGTGAGCACAAAAGCTCCTTTTTAGCGCTTTTTTCATTTATGAAAAAAAATGCACTATTATGCTCGCCATGTCCGTCTGTCTGTCTGTCCGTCCGTCAGTGACCTCAAGTTTTCGTCGACGAGAAAATGCGCTCTCTGTCACTCACTGCAGTGAGTACTGTGATAATAATAATAATAATAATAATAATAATAATACATAATAATAATAATAGCGGTTTCAGCGTTTATTAGGCCGTAGGCCTGTCGCCAATTCTTAACATCGCAGAACATTCACAGCATTTTGCGGTCTCGAACTCGCAACTCACTGCAACAATTCTGCTGTGCTCAACCGCCCGGCCTCCTTGCCGATTCTGACCAGAAACTGGCGCACAGAGCTGGGATCGAACCCGCGCCTCTCTGCTCCAATCTCTGAACTTATCCACCGGGCCACCCTACCTGGTGGTACTGAGTTATATTTTTTCCATAAATGAGAAAATGCGCTAAAAATACATTAGTCGTAGTACTCTATAATTTTAACGACATTTACAAACACAATGCATTTTCAGACTATAAATTCAGGTCCGAGGTTATTTTTTGCGTAAATTTATTAATTCGCGTAGTTATTTTTTTGCATAGAACGAATTTGCAAAAATTATACATAACTTCTCGTGAAATGTGAATAATGAATACTACTTCCCATGATATGTGTTAAGATGTAATGAAGTGAGAGAAGGCAAGTCAGTATACTTCTGGCATGTAATCTGTTGAATTTTGGCTCCTGAAATAGACCAAAGCCGTAACATAGACTCTCTTAACTTACTTATAACAAAGGCTGGTGATTATAAATAATCAAAACGTCAAGGTATACACTAGTTTCAAAACTACAATTTGCTCCTAAACATTCCCCGAAGTTTATTTAGTAAATTTTTTTATATTTTGCATTACTTTTCTTCCTAGTTTATAGCAATACAGAAAATATGCATACAATTATTTATATAAGCGAACGAAAAACGCTCACGTTTTGGCAAAAATCTTAAAGTGCTAAGTCTAATGCTTCAAAATCTACGAGGATAAAATTAGAATTTTTTTAAAGCCTTGCCTTATAGGCGATATCTTCCGCAACTGAACTTGGATCGGTACCAGAGTCGTGAAATTTGTCATTTTCACACCTGCACAAGTTTAAGTTGGAGAGTAAGTTGAAAAAAACGCTCCATCCTAAAGAAAATGTGCTCATTCCGTATGTTGTCCTATTTCATCTGAGTCATCATCTAAACAACCAAGAGCAGGATACAAAATTGTATTTTCGAATCATACTTCGAGGACGTCACTTCACACAAACAGATCATTCGGATTGAAATTGTTTGCATTTCTTGTTTAGTATCTGCGCAAAATTGCATGTGCGTTGGCTATCATTTCTTTCAGCTGAACAACCCATGTGGTGAGCAGCTATTAGTTATGACTGGTCACAAGCGAAAGGGCACAAAGTGATGCACCTTTATTTTCTTTCGATGTTGATAAATTCCGTGTAAATAAATTCCGTGGGTCTTCGTTAAATGGGAGCGATGGTTTATAGTCTGCAAATAATTCGTGTAAAGCTTGATCCTTCAACTTCAAAATCCTCAGGACTTGTAGGTAGATTCATTTTGAAATACTAATGAAGATTCAAGTGAGAACTATTTGCTTTAGTGGCAAAATACGGATAAAATATGCTATAAATATTTTTTGACTTACCCAAATTAATTGGAAAGCGAAGAAGTTTTTCCTTATCAATCTTTTGGTAGGAGCTACGAAGATTTCGATAGTTTCATGCCTAGATTATTTAGAAAAATTTACAATCGGTGGATCAGATTGGATCAATAATTATTATACATTCAGCGTTTTTTCACGATGACTCATTCATATATGATTATAGAGTAGATAGCATAGTATGTCAATTAAAGTTTCAAAGGAGAGTTTTCTATGTTGCATCTTGCGCAGAAAATAATTCTACGGAAGACTAATTCTAATAATTCTAAAAGACAAAGCCTTTTTTTTTCATGATCAACATCGACCTCCATGCCCAGTAATTGCCCACCACTATCCTCCATTGCCCTCCACTGCCCTCCACCCGCCTCTACTGCCCTCCACTGTCCTCTACTGCCCACCACTGCCCACCACTGCCCTCCACTGCCCTCCACTATCTCAGCCCTAATTACGGAATAACGTAATGCTGAACATTGTCTCGAGTTTCTCACCAAAAGAGACCGGACTTCTCATTAAAGTTTTCATGATCAGATTAGTTTAGACTTTAGACCTTAGAACATTGACATCTTAGAAAGGGTAATCAACTATACTGTTACCAGATATAGTTTATTAACAGTTCTAGCTCTCATTTTGGCATCGCAAGTTGAAAGAATTTCAACGCAGTCTGTGATCAATATTATCCCCCTTTTACTGGTCACCGATAACGATATAACGACCTTCTGCTTGGGTAGCTGCTGTATATATATTCCAGAGGCTCTTGCTTCATGCTCAAATATTTAGGTCCGACGATACGGTACTCACAGCAACGATTTCTACATAATTGAATAAAGATGCCAGTCTATGACAGTCAGACCTTTACCACAGATCATTTACTAAGGAAGTGCTGCGCTGAATTTCATGATTTCATACACCAGACACATGGTTACAGAAATGAGAATACCGGGCTTGCTAATTAGTCTGAAACACGTCAATTGCTTTGTTTGTGAACGTTAGACCGAACTTAACCGTTAAACTTAAGACCGCGGTGCAACTCACGGATACGAAGCTGAAAGATTAAACCAAAACGTTAAAAGTAATCATTTCTCAGAAAAATTAATGGGCTATGGTGTCCAAATGGGGACGCACTTTCTTGCACAGTACATACAGAGAGGACGTAGCACTAGTTCACCCTTTTTACTTGTGTAGGTCAGACTTACTCACACATGAGTGAAACGCGTATTCAAATTTATACAGAGTCTCACTCATTACTCTACGTGATCAGGCGTCAATGTTAAACATCAACCGACGTTCGGCGTTAGCGTTTGGACTAGTTAGACGTCATTTTCCAGTGTCAACGTTTATATTCAACGTTCGGAGTCAACGCTAGTTCCCTATACAACGTACCCGTAATGAAGAAATAAAAATAAACTGAACGTCTTCGCGAATCTAATTCAGAGGAGAGTTTTAGTTATGACTGGTCACAAGCGAGAGGGCACAAAGCGAGAGGGATCGACATTGTCACCTGACAGTGTTACCAGCGGCGCTCCATGCGTGTGCTGGTCCTTCTTAATATAAATAATCACGATTATGGGACATGTCATCGTATTAAATATAATCGTTGTTCGTAACAATTTATATTGAAAGGGTTGAACGGAACTTCCTTGTTAACATGCTCATTAATATTAGGTGTCATAATATTATTAAATAATGTCTCAGAGTATATCTATAACACATTTCAAGCTATTTACAGAATAGATTTTACAATTAATATCGTTTCATTCTAACATTCATCTATTAATATCAAAGCTAAAACGTTTATATTGTCATAAATTTTTGCCTTCTTAATGGTCAAGTTGATATTGCTCACCTACAATCAGCTTTCAGGAACACTAGAGAAACGTGTAAACGTGTTTATATTTCCATGCAGAAAAATACATATATATGAACATCGATTTTAAATCGTTAGCTAGTCGATAGTTACTTATAATCATAGACACGGTTTCTAAAAAGCGTATGCCACTATCGGGCTTGAGAGTATAAGTCTTCAGGTGCTTGTACATTGGGACAATAATGGCGGCCAGTACAACTTTCAAGTACTAGTCGCCACTTGGTGCCGTTCTACTGTCCACCGAAGCACCCAGTAACCCTTTAGACGAGGGCCGAGGCCAGTCTCATGAAAATTAATCGCGGTTGTCATTGATAATTATAATGGCCACCATTGCTTTCCCCTGTCCAAGCACCCTTTGCTTGTATCACTAATATAATTAATATAATTACACTATCATCATCATTGGCGGGCCGACACTTTACTCTCATGGTAATGCCAGGACTTCAGCAACAGAAGAAACACACTAAAACTGCTTGATAAGACAACGTCTTGCAAGCAGAGAGTTTACTTCACATTAACACTACTTAATAATACGTCGCACACTTAGATAAGACACCACAATTAAAGTATAGACTTAATAAGAGCACGCCGCACATTCAGAGCTAGCAGACGCCACAATAAAACTACTTAATAAGAGCACATTGTGCACTCAAAGAACATTTTTCATAACAAGACTACTTAATAAGAGCACGTCGCATACTCAGAGAGCACTGTTCCATAATGACTTCCACACGTGTTCTTTAAAATTACTTCTATTGTTTCGAGCTTCGCGAAAAGGTTTTCGATCGTCGTACGCTGCTCGGTTGTTGCAAAAACTTTAGACGTCGCAAGTTTCATGACGAATCAAAGTTTCACCATCGTAACATATACGTAACATGTTGTAAGTTCATGTATGTCCATGAACTTACCCCATACCCTGGCAAAAATTAAATGCATAGCATTCTCTGTTGAAATGAAATTTTATTTTTCCTGCGATCATATATCTTTCAACCGAGATGGATCTTTATTTTCCTCTGAATTAAAACCTGCGATAGTGAAGGTCATGGAACAGTTCTCTCGAGTGCACTATTTAAGAGGCCGGGAATTTCCCCGCTTTGTGTTTCATTATAAATTGGCAATCGTAGGAAACATCCCAGCGACTCACCGCTGAGACCTCACGTGTCCAAATGTGTAAAGGCGTCCGAACCTTTCTTATATTTTGTTGTATTTGAGTTCTTTTCTTCGCCGTCTATTTCAACTTTTATATCACGTCGCGTCTCCCACGTTCGTCTCATCGAGATGTGACTGCTGCACGCAACAAATCCACTAAAATGAATACGGATTTTTCATAATCGTCATGCATAAACGGATTTTAACCATTTGTATGCATATAGATATTGTTTGCTTAAGCTTTTTTCAAAATTCTTACGTAATTTGAATACGCAAAATGTCGACGCCTGCACTGACCTGATTAGCGTTATTCGGACTAATATAGGTATTCTATAAATCCTCGATTATCTGGATAATATAACTGAATTCAGTGAACAGATTGAGTGCTAACTGAGAGCTAGTAAGATCATGATAAAAAATGTTGAGTATACATTACAAAGACATACAATTTTGAATAGATTTACGAATAATAATATATAAAAAGAAAGGATATCAAATCGAGTAGTATATTACCTCCACAGGAGGCATGATGTGATTTAATGCTGCACAAATCAACGTGATTCACAGTACCCTATGAAAAATTAGTCATATCATTACTGACGGCCGCCTCTCACCCGCCTAAGATTCTCTCTGCACTCAATTAGGTTATCTTCACATAATTTTTGAGGACCGGTAAAACGACATTAATAATATGAAATAAATAATAAATACAACATCTATTACTTCCTCTACTTGTACTTCATAAAGTCTCAGAAATATCAAATTATGAACAAGTTCACCTATTGATTAATTGCAACAATTATAATATCCTATAACATACAACAATTAGAACATGTCAAGATTTCACAAGTCGACTGAAAATTAAAAGCAGTAAAATGTAACAAAGTTCCATTGAAACCAAGTATTATTAACAAATAGATGCAAATTACAAATACAATTTAAAACAAAACAAATATAATATCAACAAAAGCCTCTTAACGACCTACATAATTAGGTACAAATGCCAATAGCGTTATATAACACCAGCATATCCAGCACAGTAGCAAATTAATTATAAATAATTTTTAGGTAATTTCCGCAGCCATGGGCAAGTTTCCGAGGCTGGCGTCAGGTTCCGAGCTCCGCACTAATATCCTTCATGTCTTCGCTACCTTGAATTTATCTGTACAAACATGGTAGGTCGATTTTTTACGTTAAAAGTATCTAAAAAAGTATCTTTACGTTAAAAGTATCGATTTTTTACGTTTAAAATTTGTGTTTGTTCGAACTTAGTTAAAAGTATCTTTCAAAATTAAAATTTGTGTTTGTTCGAACTTAAAAGTTTGCCAGATTTTAAATCAGAAAAGGTCCTTTTTGCCATATGTAAATAAGAATTAAATAATCCCATGGCGAATGACAGACGTTCAACTAAGACAGATCACACAGCTCGAGGACTAGCGACACACAACATGTATACGTTTTACACAGAAGACAGCGAGACTGAATGTGTACACATGAATGATCAGGGCCTATACTTTCAAAAAATGTTAAGAGATCGTAAGTTCATCAGCCAATTAATGACGGCCTTTCAAGCCAAATCCACCAATCATAGACAAGAAAATAGAGCGTAAGTACTTACGTTCACTTAGCGAGTTTTGAAAGTATGGCACCAGAGGTTCAAGTTCTACTTTGGTTGTAAGTACAGTTGCTGCAGCACAACATTTACAGCGATACCAGCCATAGCACATCGATGATGCGTACAGAAACTGGGTGCCAGACGTACTAAACTTCTAATTGGTACTTGCAGCTGCTCTGTGTTCTCTTTGTGCTACCAGTACCAGTCGTTATTCAAGGGTAACATATGCTGCTGGTAACGCGCGTTGCTGTGTGAACCCATATGTTGCTGGTAACGCTCGTATATTTTTAACACAAATTTTAATTTTGAAAGATACTTTTAACGTAAAGTTAAAAGTATCTTTCAAAATTAAAATTTGTGTTTGTTCGAACTTAAAAGCTTGTCAGATTTTAAATCAGAAGAGGTCCCTTTTGCCATATGTTAATAAGAATTAAATAATCCCATGGTGAATGACAGACGTTCAACTAACACAGATCACACAGCTCGAGGACTAGCGACACACAACATGTATACGTTTTACACAGAATACAGCGAGACTGGATGTGTACACATGAATGATCCGAAGTTCAAGTTCTACTTTGGTTGTAAGTACAGTTGCTGCAGCACGACATTTACAGCGATACCAGCCATAGCACATCGATGATGCGTACTGAAACAGAGTGCCAGACGTACTAAACTTTTTAGTACTTTCAGCTGCTCTGAGTAATCTTTGTGCTACCGGTACCAGTAGTTATTCAAGGGTAACATATTTTACTGGTAACGCGTGTTACTTCGTGAACCCATATGTTGCTAGAAACGCGTGTTACTCCGCGAACCCATATGAGGCCGGTAACGCGTAATACTCCGTGAACCCATATGTTGCTAGTAACGGACGTTACTCCGTGAACCCATATGTTGCTAGAAACGCTCGTTACTCCGTGAACCCATATTCTGCTGGTAACGCGCGTTACTCCGTAAAACCTATGTGCTCCGAGTAACGCGCGTCACTCCGACTCAAGAATTACCTCGAATACCCTTGATGTTACTGGCGCAAACGTTGCATTAAGTGACCCAAGTGTTACCGACGCAAGCGTTACCTCATGTAATCCAGATGTCACTGACCCAAACGTTACCCTGGGTAACCCTAGTGTTACTCAAACAAACATTGCCTCGGGTAACAATATTGTTATTGATGCATGCGTTACTTCTGGTAAATTTTGGTGCTGCATGCTAACTCAAGGATTACCTCGAGCAGCCTTAATGTTACCTTGGGTAACGCTGGTGTTAGTGACGCAATGATTACCCTCGGGTCAGATATTTTTAGCTGCAGTTTAGTTTTCTTCTGCTAGGATGGAAGACATGCACTAATGTTATTCCCGACCCTTAAATTCACACATAATTATTTATTTTAAGTAATTGTTGACAACAACCCATGCGAGACAGGAAATAACAAAAATGCGAATGCGCATGCCAGCAGATTTTAATTTATGGGAAATTAGAGCGAAGTTCGGCCGTAAATAATGAATACAGTTGATATAAATCGCCCTGATTTTCTGGAATAGAATCCTATTCTGCAAGTCCAATAGAATCATATGCAAGCAAAATATAACAACGCATTTTATTGCTAGTTTTCCATGAGATACAAACTCAACCTAAATGCCATTTAAAAACAACGTTTGCACGCAAAATTATTAGTTACTGTTAAACCTTAAAAGAGCTGCGTCATACATGCGTAAGGTGAGGCCTAATCTCATCCATTGCATTTACTACACGAGCCTATTTTACCTGTGTACAGTCGAGTTATTGAGTATAATAGATTTATCTAGTGCATCTTACATATAGAATGCATAGCTTGTTTACTATCTAACAAGACACATAAGATTCCTTAAATATACTTGCTGACTAAACACGTATATAGTACACTTATGTCATGTAGTTAAAGGAGATGATTAGACGGGCTCTTTCCACCAAGCATGGCTTCAAATCATCTATGTTATATGATCTCATTCTGCTCCATATAGATCATCAATAAAGTACTGTTAAATATCCTAGATCCCAGTCAAATATTCTGAGTAATATTCGCATACATTGGATAGTGTTAAGTATCCAGAAAAGATTGCATGTATCTAGTATATAAAAAAAAGTTCCAGGAGACCAGTTGAATATTGTGGACACCATCTTAAAAAAACTTGAAGTTGCCGATGGGAAGTATTGGGATATGGAGCAGTCAGCAATGAAATTGCAACAAAACAAAGACTAGATGTACATTGTAAAGCAAAACGCAATCTGGTTGTTATCTTCACTTGTGTGATATCTTCAATGTTCAAAAGATTATCAGGATTTTATATTAAGTTGGTAGTTGTGCAACAATAGACACAATTGTTGTGGGTATGACTAGACGCACCAAAAAAAGATGCAATAGTATTGGATTCACCCAGAAGAAGATCAGAGGTCAATTATAATTTGAATTCGGGCTGAAGTAGTGAGGATTTAAATGGATGAATTTATATCAATCCTGATTCCGGGTGCACGGGTTCTGGTTTGAGTGTGTCCGTTGTGCTGGAGGTAGACGTCGCTGTCGTAGTAGGTTTGTCCGGTGTTGGTATTGGCGCACGAACCGCTGAGCCACGCTTGTTCGCTCTTGTCGCGTTCACAGCACGAACAGAAGAGGCACGTCAAGGTGCGCTTGAATGCCTCACGGAAATCCCTGTTGAAATACGCGTAAATTGCAGGGTTTAGCATAGAGTTAAAGTAACCGATCCAGAAGAGGATGCTAACCACAATGCCAGGCACAGGGCATGTCTCTTGGCCACACAGCGTAGCGATCACATACCACAAGAAGAAGGGCATCCAGCAGGTGATGAAAGCCCCCATAATAATGCCTAGGGTTCGTGCTGCTTTGTGCTCACGTTTCAGTTTTATTAGATTTCGTTCTCGAGCTGGTGAACAGTCTTGAGCATCGGTTGAGGTTCGATGTACAAGCAGGCGGCGGCCTCCACCTTCCATGTGGGGAGGGGGTTCCAGAAGTTTGGCATTCGCCGCCAGAACCTTACTGACAGCCATTGATCCTGATGACCCCTGGCGGGATTTGGGCCCTTGGGGAGTTGTGGCTGTAGGGAGAGGGTCGCTCGATGCGAATGGTATTTGTGAAGCGCACGAAGGTCTCGCACGTCTGAGTAACATCTTCTCCTGTCTGGACGCCTCCTGGTAGATGCGGTAGTACATGTACAGCATCACAGAGCACGGCACCCAGAAAGAGATGGAAGACGACACGAGAGCGTATGTGGTATTAACTTCAAAACGGCAAACGTCGGGATGATCTCTCATGAATAGGACGTTTTCGGGTGTGGTGTACCACTCCATGAAGATAGGCAGGAACGAGATGATGATAGGAGCTAACCACACTCCACACAACATGAATGCCACACGTCGCTTTGTCATGACCATTGGATAATCAAGAGGTCGGACGATGGCGAAATGTCTGTCGATGCTAATGCAACACAGATGAAGAATGGACACAGTCGATGCGTATACGTCGAACGAGTTCCACAAATTACACATATTATAACTAAACAGCCATTTACCCATCAATTCGACAGACAAGTTAAAAGGCATTGCCATTATGGCTACTAAAATATCAGCGATCGCTAGAGACACTACGAAGAAATTGGTGATTATCCGTAACTTGCGGTGCCGTATGACACTAACAACGACCAATAAGTTTCCTAATACCGCACATACGATTATGAAAGCCATCAGAATGCCTGTGATGACCATGAGTAAAAGGGATCTGTGTACGAACTCCTCTTCCTCTTGATCGCCGTGCATCCTCTCCAGAAGCCGATTGTTGCTTCCATTGTAGCTGTCGCTATAACTTTGAGAACTATCATTATATGACGGCCATTTCGAATAGTATTGTAGAACATCATTGGTGTCACTCTCATTCAGCGTCAAGTTATGAGCTGTTGGTGCCGAAGATGAATTCCCAAAGCTAGAGCGGTTCGAGAACTTCACTGTTGCCATCCCGCGATGTTAAATTCAGTGGACAAAAAGGGACTGGAGTTTGGGTTAAGTGGCTCTGAAGTCAAAATTCAAGTAGCGTGGAGATCAGAGGTCAATTGAAGTTGAAATTAGGGGTTGGTAAGACTGAAGTCAGGGGTCAAATAAATAAGATATGGAGAGCTTGTTGAGGGTAAACGTTTGGCTACAAGCAGAGATGTCCCGCTTCAATTAGATCCCGCTTAATGTAGAAGTTTGGTGGTGATAAAGTTACTAATCAAATGGCGCAGAAGTCCGGTATTAGTCAAGATTGTAAAAATATAAACAATGTCAGGGTCTAATCCAAGATGAATTCAAACAGTGCACACCAAAGGGAGAAGTTCGAGTTATCGAGTTCAGGTATTGAATGCAGTGGTATCCAGTATACGAAAAGAGCCTAAAGTCAGACTGGGGTAATGTTTCAGTTTAACTTTATTTAATTCGTTAGGTTCAAGTAGCGCGGGTAGTTTGGCTCCAGAGTAAAACTTTTATTAACGCTACGTTTGGCTTCAAGTTGCGCTAAAGTCAGACTTTTGGGGACGTAAAGTTAGGCTTCATGTAGCGCTAAAGTCCGAATTTTAGTAATGCTAAGTTTGGCTTCAAGTTACGCTATAATTAAACTCATTAGCTCCAAGCTGGACTTGAAGTAACACTTGAGTCGAGCTTAAGACCTTACTTTCTACAAAATAGAATCACAAACAAGAGACGTCAAGTTATCAGTAATGATTGAATTATGAACAAAAATTTGATATAAGATGAGCGTGTGATATTTATTCAAGTTCGGATATTCGTAAGGATAAACTATTTGTACTTTTTGATGTGTAGCAAGAGCTTTCATAAACTAGGTGAGGACGAACGGATACCCCAACAAGACTGAGGATTGAGCAGGAAATTCAACGCTTATGAGTACTTCAATAATCAACAAATATCATTCCACTTATCAACAGATGAGCAACAAATCAACACGGCAGAGACTCGAATGCCAAATTTCCAAGAAGTGTAGACTCAATTCATCAAGATGGCTCTTGCTGGAAGTAAAATTTGTCCACAATGTTCTACTGAAACGTCTAAGTTGTCGTACGCGCGTTGACGCTGCCGCCGCAACGGTGGCTCTCCAGGTCACAACCCTCACGGTGCCGGACGTATCTGCAACAATGAAATTGAATTAGTATTCTAGATTTCAGTTGAAATAGTCCGATTCTGAATGCCAGCAGGTTAGCCTGACGTTAATTGGGATAGATGAATATTCATTCTATTTATAACCTCGTTATTCCTAATCCCATTAAAAATGAAAAATAATGCATGCTTAATTAAAATATATTTGTTGAGACTCATATTCAGATAAAACTCCCATTCAACTCTCGAGTGGGTATTGGAAAAAAATATCTTGCGACTTTTAATTAAATATGTATAACTTATACAACTATACTGGCACCATAAATATGTATGACTTATACTACTATACTGGCACCTAAATATGTATAACTTATACTACTATACTGGCACCATAAATACGTATAACTTATACTACTATACTGGCACCATAAATATGCAAAACTAACAGCAATACCGACACCGTAAATGCAGTATGTAATGGTGGTTCGGCTTTCATTTCTTTTCGTATCGGGATATCAACAGGAGCTGAAATTATGTTCATTGTTGAATAATAGCAAGGATTTAAAGAGTTAATAGGAGTGGAAACGATATAAAAAGTTCATATCTAAATTAGTTTTGTATATCTTGCTCAAAGTTCCATGCTGAATATGAGATAAATGTTCTTTCTTTAATTAGAATAATTTACGTTCTACAAGTTATAAGTCGGGTTCAAGATGAAGGGATTCCAGATGAAGTTATCAGGATGATATTGAAAGTATAAGGAATACTGGGATCCTGAATAATAAAATGATAGCATTCAGGTTAATGGGATTAATTTTTAAACACAAAAAGGCTTGCGATCTCGGGCACCACATGAAATTGCCAATAAATCTTAGATGTCTTCATCTTTTTGCTCATAATCGAATCCTCAGTTTAACTAATGTAATTGTAAATATTTTTTGCGAACCTTTTGTTAGCATGGTACTTTTAATAGTCTATTTCTTATGCGCTCCTATGGTTTACTTGCTTATCAGACCTTTAGAATATAAAGATAGCCGACCACGTATCAAATACTTTCATGCTAGCTCAGTTGTTAACAGCCCGCGAAAAAACTGCCCGCAATATTTCGGTGCGTTAATTTATGCATTCTAATAACTTGTTTATAGTTCTGATGATTATTTATTATATATGAATATTATAAACATACATTGAAGTTTATATGGATAATATATTTATGTTTGTTCTTACAGATACAATTTTCTCATTCAATAAAAAGGAAATTTGTTGTCGGAACTGTGGTTATCCTATAAAACCTGAACGCGGACTTGCGTCAACTCAAACTCAACAAAACTGAAAGCGTTTTACAGTAATAATTTGTAATATTTCCTGCAATATTATTACACGGTTCATACCTTCATGGTTACATGCTTTCTACAACAACGTACAACAGACAGCGAATCCACAGAACCTATACAGCCTCTACACCACAGCCGCCACCTCTACACCACAGCCGCCACCTCTGCACCACAGCCGCCACCTCTACACCACAGCCACCTCTGCACCACAGCCGCCACCTCTGCACCACAGCCGCCACCTCTATACCACAAACTACCAACGAAAACTTGGTTACTAACTTCTACCGACGAAAAGAACTTCTACGACACAAAAAGAACGCGAGTCTTGGACATGAATTCAAATTAATTTTCCTTGCACTTGAGAACAAATCATTGATGGTTTGTTATCATTTGATAACAAACCATGTATCGAAAATGGTTTGATATCAAACGAAAATTATCATTTGATGGTTTCCGTTCCTGTGCCGGATGGACAGGACAAAATTGCCGTGATCTTCATTGGGTAAAATTGATTAAATTTGTTCAACCGAAAGGCTTGATATCATGAATGGGATAAGAAGAGAAATTATATTCATAAAATATCGTTCAAAAGTTTTATTATTCGCATACAAAAGCACGGTTTAATAGCTAACAAATAACTAAAAAAATATTCTCCCAAATTGCCTCTCAAAAACTCATGTTAATCGCATTCAACAGTTTGGCTTCCACTGTAAAAAGGCACTGAGAAATTATTCACGTAAGACATTATTAAAAACTTACAATTGATTACTTTAAACTATACGACATATCATCTAACAATACCAAAAGAAAACATTCTCAGGAAATAAATTCTTAATCTCCTTTCATTTGCTCTCAACTCTACGTCTTACGTCTTACAATCACACAAAGAAAACTTACTATCATGAAATATCTTGAACAAAAACTCTCCTGTTAGCGAATCTTATTAGGTTTACCTAAGGAATTTTCTGTACCGAAGAGAAAAGGACTTCTGAGCTAACTTTCAGTCAAATATTGAGTTCTGAGGAACAATTTTTCTGTGCAGCGTATGTATAGTAAGTCTTTCAGAGAATTCAACAGAGCGAGCGTACGAAAACAAATAAAAAAATCTTCGCATATCTGCAAAATATTTCCCAGTTGGAAAAAATGAGTTTAAAACTCACATTCACGGACGTGCAAGAATAAAGATACTCAATAAGCTCTAAAAAAATAATACGTTCGTTTTGGCTCTGAGCAGAGATTGAATTTACCTGCACTGCGCATATTAAATCCCGCAAATCCCGTTGTGCATTTAATAGCAACCAACCAATGGGCAGCTATCAACTGATTATCGTGATTAATAATTGCATTTACAGTCTGCTTAAATAATTAAAGAGAAAGCCAGGGGCAATGATCAATTAATTGAATAATTATGTTTGAATTGAACAATTAAGTGTGATGATGACGTAATTGGCTTTATTAGTTGGCTTGAATGCATTTAATCCATGAACAATGGGCAACTTATTGCATCGTTAGTCTGTTCAAACTGAAGATTAATCGAGGGCTATGTTCATCCAACACGAACATTCTTCATCCAAAATACAATGTTCATGTAACATGAAATATCTTCATTCAGCACAAACAATGTTCATCCAACTTAAAATATACATCGCATACACAAGTCGATTCTTCAATAAAGAGTATAGACGATGGGCATCTAATAAATAAAAAATACAATGTTTATTCAATATCGCTCGTCAATGAAGAAGTTGTTGATCCTACACATGCGGTGTCCGTACAACACTGAATATATTCATGGAATGCAGACAATATCATTCAATGCAAACGACGATCATACAAATACTGCTCTGAGAATCAGATGATAGATGAAATTCGTCTAACAGGAATGATGTTCACTAAACATCGTGAAGCCTGAGTGACTCTATTTAATGACTTCAGTCATAAAGGTAAAGTGACTCGAAATTTAATAGGATGCTTGAGCGAAATGACTGAAAATAAGTGAATATATATTCACTTATGAAAGTAAATATATATTGAACGACTATTTACAATGATTGTGCTTTGAAATCATGTTCATGTGAATGAAATAACTATCATCTAATGCTCTAATCGCACAATGCAATTACTTGAAGTTTGTATATTATGTATAAATTAAATAGATGTCTTCTGTGCCAGAAAAACTGAAGTATAATATTTATTACAGCAAAAATCTAAGTCAACAATGTATTTCCTTCCACAATGGAACAAATTTTAGAATTTCCTTGACTTTATCCAATATGGTGGATGAAAAAACTAGCAAGAACATAACATTAAAACATCATAACAGCCCAAAAAATTTAAAAAATTTTCATCCAAAATGTCAATTAATATGCTTGGAAATTTTCATCATAAATAAAAATTATTATGTATGTCTGCGATCAGTTAACGGCCTGGTTATAGCCGCGTATGACTCACAATTAGTGCGTAATAGGGCGGTGCAGAATAATTGTTGTGAGAAGAAAGGCTTGTTTCCCATTTACGTGCAGTCGATTATTACTGAGCAATTGACAAACCATGAGATATGCCGTTAATATATGCGGCTTCCACTACAACACATCACGTGCGTGAAGTTTTTATTCATGTCAATTTAAATGAATAATTTATTATATAACCGTAATGGTAAAGTTTTAACTCGAACACCAATGAGTGTAATAGATGAATTTCTCGGCGATTTTCGTCTTCTGATAGTCAAGCAATAAATATTCAATGTTCTCGATGAATGGAAATTAGTTTAAAATTCTAACGTAATCAGAGGTGGATAAGTCTACGGACTACACACCGATTGTTTGAGTTACTCGGATGGAAAAATCTACGGGTTGCCGACAAAAAATTTGACTATCTGATTATGAAACGTCTGCACACACTGCATAAAAAAACCATGTAATGATATGCTGCGAAAGAAAAGGAAGAAAACTGCATCGCTTCACGGGATGGGCTAAAATGATTACTTTTTAAGCTTCGATTTTTATCAGACCTATTAATGGAAATTGAAGTTTACATTGACTTTTATTTCGAAATAAAATTTCATTTCGATGCAGGATAACCAGTGAAATTTCCTTTTAACCTCCAAATGAAATAAAGAAAAAGTCTTATAAATATTCCTTATAGCTAAACTTTTCACTTTTTCAACCGAATTAGCAGAATTATTTGAACAAAGTTGAATTACTGATACACGATAGCGCGAAGAATATTTTGAATTATTACTCTATATCGTTATATATTGAATTGTTACTGTTCCATCCCCGTGTACCGGATACATAATCATGATTAAATACAGGAATCTCACACCAGAAATCAACTCCAGAAGTGATCTTGCCTGACTAATCATATGACGTAGATAAGTCATATGACGTAGAAGTAGTAATCCCTTGTCGATTAACAAAGTTATTGCGGTTACGAAATACTCTAGTCCCCACCATCCTGCCCTTGCATCCTACGCACAACAACTTGATGTGTGCCAAGTTGCAGTCAAGTTTCAAGTTGAGTCCTCGAGCGGGCGTTAACTTTGACAGATGCAGCATTCAAGACAGACTTATCGTCCAAAGTTACGGCAACTTGAGCGCCCCAACTTCAGAGCTTTTCCTTCTTCCTGAAGGAACCTCCTGAACTGTGTGCCGTAACCCTGCATCCTTATCGACCTCCTGGGATACTATCCAATACAATTATTATATCGTACAATCGTAAATATTATATAGTGAAATATTATAATAAGCAAGTGTCGAATATTTTTTATTTTTATTTATTAATAGGTAAGTCTAATGAAGGTCAACATGCGCCTAATCCGATCTACAGTTTGTATGTTGGACGAGGTTTCGCACATGACTCTGTACCATTTGCCCATTTAAACTGGCCTCTGTCCCAAACTCTTAGGTTTGTTGGCAAGACAAACGTCAATTAGAAGTTTAATTGGCAGAGAAAAGCACGTTTGCCGACATCAATCAGAGCTTCAGGCTGCAATTGGAGAATTGGGGTGCTAATAGGCGGGATTTGGCCGGTAATTGGGCTTAACAAAGCAGACAGAAACCCCGAGACTAAATCCTGACGACCACCAATGCAAAGGGCAATTGCTGAGCTTTCAAGACGAAATTGTCGAGATAATTTCATTGATGTCGCCACGCGTCCGTCAATGCAATAATTTCAATGGCAAACCTTCTGTCATGACGCGCCCGTTGCTTAGTCTACACAAGTCACACTTTGACATGTACGTCTCATCGTCGCACTTGTCGTATATTTAATAATTGATTATAAATATTTAAATTGAATGCGCCTCCCTTCTTCGTTCCCTCAAAAATGGCTTTTTAAGGAAGAACGTTAGATCTTTAATTAAATGCAGACTGGTAAAATAATGTTACGAGCCTTCCTGTGATGCCTATAACTTCGTCTGTACAGGCCACCCTACGACCTACACGTCACGTCTGTTGCCTCGTCTGTACAGGCCACCCTGTGACCTACACGTCACGCCTGTTGTCTCGTCTGTACAGGCCACCCTGTGACCTACACGTCACGTCTGTTGTCTCGTCTGTACAGGCCACCCTACGACCTACACGTCACGTCTGTTGCCTCGTCTGCACAGGCCACCTTGTGACCTACACGTCACGTCTGTTGCCTCGACTGTACAGGCCACCTTGTGACCTACACGTCACGTCCTCGTCGCAGGCGGCACTCGATATCGCCACTGAATTATTCACGTCAAGAACTTCAAAGGTCAGCAAGGATCAGGTGTCTATTTTTAACCATCACTAGTTTTCGGGACCAAAATGTTTTTATTTTATATTTATAAGAAAAAAATTTTCTTGAATTCAAGAAACTCCTTGAACTCAAGCCCAGTAAAGTTTATGTTTTAATAACTCAAATATTCGACGGTTCAACTAAATCAGAAAATTTTCAGCAGTTGGGAGATTTGGAATAATTTCAGCAGTTTGGAGATTGAAATCCCCATTTCAAGATACGATTTCCGATTACTGCATGCAGTGCAGGCTACGATTATCACCCATCTCAAAGTAGGCTACGATTATCACTCATCCCACAGCAGGAAACGATTATAATTATCGCTTATTCCACTGCAGGCTATGATTGCATTTCCGATAGTCATGTATCATCATCAATCATCTTCCGATAAACATTTGCCAGTCAGCGATAGACCTTCTGAAATTCACCTTCATATAGAATCGGTAAAAGCGAGGCTAATGAAGAACGTTATAATTAATATTAAAACACTATAATAAAACCAACAATGTTTAACGGAGGTGCGAGAGCTACAATTAAAATATAAGGAAGTCTACACATACAATTGAACTCCTCAGCTGTATATACCATCCCCTTGGGTCGCAGGACTGAGTCTTTGGGCTACCTACCTTCCCGACGTAATCCCGACTCAGGCTCTGGGATTTGAACCTAAGCTTTGGAATCCCCGACGCAGAAATAGACCGTTGCTCCGTTTAAACAACACTGAAGTACACTGTAGATCAAGTGGAGTGCAGTGCAACTCAATTGTGAAGAACCTACTGTGCTGCTCAAGTGGAGTACAGTGCAGCTCAAGAGAAGCTACAGTGCAGCTCAAGTGGAGTACAGCGCAGCTCAAGTGAAGTACAGTGCAGCTCAAGTGGAGTACAGCGCAGCTCAAGTGAAGTACAGCGCAGCTCAAGTGGAGTACAGCGCAGCTCAAGTGAAGTACAGCGCAGCTCAAGTGGAGTACAGCGCAGCTCAAGTGAAGTACAGCGCAGCTTAAGAGAAGCACAATGCAGCTCAAGAGAAGCACAGTGCAGCTTAAGAGAAGCACAATGCAGCTCAAGAGAAGCACAGTGCAGCTTAAGAGAAGCACAGTGCCGCTCAAGTGAAGTACACTGTACACTGCAACTTAAGAGAAGTACAGCGCAGCTAAAGTGAAATGCAGTGAAACAAATTTTTTGTTAGATTTTGTTCAAATTTGAACGAATATTTCCCACTCTGAATAATTCAGCCAACTAATAGAAGCATTTTGATTGCAGAAACACAAACCTGATAAGTCGGTTTGTCTCGGGTGGAGTCCATGGTCAATATGAAGTAGATTTTTTTATTTGTCTGTTTTGAAAATAAATTCTGAGGAAATTAGCTCGACTTCCCTAGAGAATCTAGGACAACACTCAAGGCAGATTAAATTTCGCAGAGATTTGAGCAGAAGCATGCAATAGATGAATAAGCATTCAAACGCCCCATAATATTGATTAATTTTTTTAGAAGAAAGTTCAAACAGCACTCATAATGCCTTAGTTTTTTGTTTCACAACTTAGAACTATTAGTTTACGGAGGGCGTTGAACTTTTTTGTTAAACTTAGCGTCAAACTCGTCGAGTGTTAAATTTGTAGCTGGTCCTAAATTTCGCACTGGGAAAAGCAAATGGATCACATTGTTCAAACAGTGACACACTTTCCTATTCATATGTAGAATGAGTAGAGAGAGGACGCTGCGTTGCTACGCCGTTTAGCCGGTCCAATAAAGTGTGTCAGGGTGACCCACATAAGGGCCAAAGTGTGTCAGGGTGACTCACATAAAGGTAAAAGTGCAACGTTATTTGGACCAAGTCTTCCTCGTCTCGCTGAGCGCATGCCAAAACTCAGCGCTTTATGATGTAATTATTATTCACAGAAAAACGTTGCTTAGGAAATAAGAACAGAGTATGAAATGTTAACTAAAAAAATTTCTGATGTAGCGATAATGTTTGGGATACATCAACGTAGAACTTGAAACCCAAGGAAAAAAATCTTGCATGTGCAAAGTTCTTTAATGTAAGCAGTCAACTAATAATGGCCGACTTACATACAGCCGACACTCTGCCGGTTCAAATGTTTGAATGTTCATAATGGCCATGCTGTGCAGGTAGCTCTTTAACCTTGGAGCCTAACGGTTTATAACGTTGGTCTTTAAAACGCCTAATGGCCGCCGTTTACAACTGCTGTTTCGCAGGTAAAACAGCGGCAAACGACGGCCTCCCGACTGCGTTATTATGAACTAATTCCATTAACTAGAGAAAATTCAGCGCCGTACCATCGCCGGCTAATAGCAGGCAAGTCATGCACATGTGTCATCAAATGTAATTCAATTTGGTTTCGCATGAAACCGATTTTCAGGCGAGCGTCAACTGCTACTGGTAATTCACCTGTATATCAAAACGAGTTTCAATGAAGCGTTACTGCTCCTGATAATTTACCTTTAAATTAAAAAGACTTTTAGTCGAGCGACAACTGCTCCTGATGATTCACCTTTAAATTAAAACGACTTTTAGTCGAGCGACAACTGCTCCTGATAATTCATCTTTAAATTAAAACAACTTTTAGTCGAGCGACAACTGCTCCTGATAATTCTTTAAATTAAAACGACTTTTAGTCGAGCGACAACTGCTCCTGATAATTCATCTTTAAATTAAAACAACTTTTAGTCGAGCGACAACTGCTCCTGATAATTCATCTTTAAATTAAAACGACTTTTAGTCGAGCGACAACTGCTCCTGATAATTCACCTTTAAATTAAAACAACTTTTAGTCGAGCGTCAACTGCTCCTGATAATTCATCTTTAAATTAAAACGACTTTTAGTCGAGCGACAACTGCTCCTGATAATTCATCTTTAAATTAAAACAACTTTTAGTCGAGCGACAACTGCTCCTGATAATTCACCNCATTACGCCGAGCTTCAGTTCAACTCGTGTCCAAGTTCAAAGTTTCATGGCTGCTGGAAGGCACAAGCTAACCACCTCGAGCCATTACCCACATGTGTGTTATAAGCAAAGGCTGTTGACTGACATAAGCCATATGTCAGCCATAAGCCACATGTCTGCCACAAGCCAAAGACTGCCATAAACCATAAGCCACATGTCTGCCATAAGACACAAACTACAGGCTACCCTAAGCGATAAACCACTTGTGTGTCATAAGCCATTAGCCAAAGGCTGTTACAAGCCATTAGCCGAAGGCTGTTATAAGCCATTAGCCAAAGGCTGCTACAAGCTATTAGCCAAAGGCTGTTACAAGCCATTAGCCAAAGGCTGTTACAAGCCATTATATATGTAGCCACCTATCTGCCATAAACCGTAACCTGTCATAAGCCACATGGCTGCCATACGCGGCATGGCTGCAAGCTCCTACATGTTTTATCATGAAATAGACGCGGGATCAGGCATCCCTTCGATCTCTTTATCAGCGCCCACAAAAGAACTGATTTAATGAAGCGTCCGGCGACATGACATGCATATTGTGTATTGTAAATTGTATATTATATAATATTGTATATATTGTGCCGCCACCATAGACAATTTCGTTGA